>NW_028230456.1:8441542-8583741 GCF_043228905.1 Azolla caroliniana | reverse complement strand
TCTCAAAATGTGAGTTCTTCAAGAAATCAATTACTTATCTTGGACATCTCATAACCGAACGAGGAGTTGAAATTGATCCTTCTCGCATCGAGAAAATCAAGCTTTGGCCCACTCTTCGGAATATTCGAGAAGTTCGATCATTCCTTGGTTTTGTCGGATTTTTGCGAAAATCTCTTCGTAATTACTCACAATTGACGACGCCGTTTACTGATCTTCTAAAAGGTCAAACGCGTAAGTCTACAAAACCTATTGTGTGGAATGCTACACTAGACCTCGCCTTTAAGGACTCAAGGACTTGGTATGCAAGGCTCCTTCACTTCTTTTACCCGATCCTTCAAACCTTTTGAGGTTGAAACCGACGCAAGCAATTATGCTATAGGTGCTGTCTTGTATCAAGATGGTAAACCAATAGCATTCGAGAGTAAGAAACTTGATTCTGCTCAATGTCGCTATACCGTTCAAGAAAAGGAATTATTTGCGGTTATACATGCGCTCAAAACATGGCGCCATTATCTTTATGGAAATCGCTTTGTGGTAACTACGGACCACGAGTCCTTGAAATATTTTTGTGACCAACAAGACCTGAAAGGTCGTAAGGCACGATGGGCTGATCTCATCCAGGACTTTGATTTTTCCATACGATATCGTAAAGGTTCCATGAATACTGTCGCTGATGCACTAAGTCGCATCCGTGAAGTTAACATGCTTAGCTTCACTGAAATAACATCAGATCTTTATGATCACCTTCGAGGAAAGTATCCTGATGACAATTATTTTGCAAAATACTGGGCAAGAGTCGAGTCTGGAACAGACACCACCACACCCTCGAAGGAATACTTCCACATTGCTAACGGTCTGCTCTACCGTAATGGGAAGGTTTGTGTTCCAGATTTACCTGAGGTCAAAAAGAGAATTCTTTTTGAATGCCATGATGCACCCTCAGCAGGGCACCCTGGAATACATCGTACACTCGTTCTCATCTCCACTCAATTTTATTGGCCTAAGATGCGTCCTGACATACATAGCTATGTGACTAAATGTCACCAATGTCAGGTTAACAAAGCCGAGCGACTTAAAGCCGCAAGACTTTTACATCCCTTGGACATTCCCAATAATAAGTGGGAAAGTATATCCATGGATTTTATTGTTAGCCTTCCTCGCACCCAAAAAGGTCATGATGCCATATGGGTTGTGGTTGACAGACTAACTAAAATGGCCACATTTATTGCTACTAAAACCACGGTAACAGCTCCTGAATTGGCTTACCAATTCGTTGATGAGTTATTTCGTTTTTACGGGTTACCGATGGATATCGTGAGTGACCGAGATCCGAAGTTTACTAGTGACTTCTGGACGCAAGTCTTTAAGAAGTTAGAAACCACGTTGAGCATGAGCTCCACGGATCATCCTCAATCCAATGGACAGACAGAACGAGTAAATCAAATTATTGAGGACATGCTTCGAGCATACGTTGGTGCAAAACCAACAAAATGGGAACGTTACCTCCCAATTTTGGAGTTTGCTTATAACAGCTCCAAGCATACGTCGACGGGATATAGTCCTTTTATGTTGATGTATGGATTTCAGCCACGAGCCCCGATTGATGTTAATATACATCATGATGAGTTGCGAAGTACGCAAAACTTTCTTCGGGATATGCAAGATATGTTGCATATTGCACGGGATAATATAAAAACAGCTCAAGATAGAGCGCGTTTTTATGCCGATCATCACAGGCAACCTCGTGTATTCAGCCCTGGACAGAAGGTATTTTTACGTGTACCTCACAATTCTAAGACATTGTCTACGGGTAAGTGCGCTAAGTTAGCCCCACGGTTTTGTGGACCTTTTACAGTCCTCAAACGCATTGGATCATCAGCCTATCGTCTCGCTCTTCCCGATGGTGTTGGAATCCATCCAGTCTTTCATGTAAGTCGTCTAAAAGAACTTCTAGGTTCTGGCGACAATACAATTACAACTGAAACTCTGGTTACTTCTGAAGATTTATCTTCTAAACCACATGTACCAGAAAGAATTCTCGATGTTAAAACAAAAAAATTACGTGCTAAGGAAATCCGAGAATTTAAAATAAAATGGATGGATAAATCAATCAAAGATGCCACATGGGAACGCGAAACGACACTAAGAACTAACTTCCCTAACTTTCCATTGCAAGAGTGCAATGTTTTAAAGAGGGGGAGTATGTTACGGGCATGACCATATAATATCCCGTGGTGAGAATTGTCGTAGTATTCTATACACGTGGATAAGTGTGAGGGTTAAACAAAGAGTCTAAAGAAGGGGAGGATTACTTTTAATCCTCGGGATTGAGACAATCCATGAGGCCAAGTGTGAACATGGCTGGGGGCCTTGAGAATTACTATAAATAAGAGGCCTAGCTACCCTCATTTGGGCAGGCATTGACTACGTCGAGACTCTGTCCGGGAGTGGAACGACTCTTGTAGCAAGCGCGCTATCGTCCAGGTACGACTCGACGCCAAGGCGGTGGTATGGGACGCCGATCGAGGCTCGAGTCCGTCTCGATCCCTTCGCTCGTGGGTGGTCGGGTGGATGATACCAAATATTAGAGATTAGGTACTAAAGTAAGCATAAAATAAGGATATATCAATGATAGATCTAGAAAGAATAGAGAGAAAAGAGAGAAAGAAGGGTGCCGATCCACCCGACCACCCCCGAGCGAAGGGATCGAGACGGACTCGAGCCTCGATCAGCGTCCCATACCACCGCCTTGGCGTCGAGTCGTACCTGGACGATAGCGCGCTTGCTACAAGAGTCGTTCCACTCACGGACAGAGTCTCGACGTAGTCAATGCATGCCCAAATGAGGGTAGCTAGGCCTCTTATTTATAGTAATTCTCAAGGCCCCCAGCCATGTTCACACTTGGCCTCATGGGTTGTCTCAATCCCGAGGATTAAAAGTAATCCTCCCCTTCTTTAGACTCTTTGTTTAACCCTCACACTTATCCACGTGTATAGAATACTACGACAATTCTCACCACGGGATATTATATGGTCATGCCCGTAACAATTACGGAGCACACAGTCTCACCGAGGAGTGGTCTGAAGTGGAATGGGTATGCCAGTGACACGATGAGATCCGGTCGGTCTCAACACGGCCGACAATCGATTTGATGGCCCTATCGAGGGCGCATGTGCCTTCGCGAGCGTTCACCAACCGGTTGACGGCTATTGCCATGGCATCAGCGAGTTCAGATCTCCTCATCTTCAACTCTTTTGCCGCCTTGTTTCATGTCGGGTTCACCAAAGATGTCGGGTTGTTACGCGTGTGCACAGGAAACTAAGGCGGGACCCCGGGGGCCCTGAACTAAGGAGTGTGTGAAAATAGAGAAGGAAGAGAATGGAAGTGATGGATCGGAAAGTATTGGTTCCTGGCAAGCACCGTGCTCACTGGTTCAGAGGAGAACAGAAGTACGCACGAGTTAGATAAAGGAGCGCGCCCGTTCAGTTACGGATACAATAACAGATCAGAGAATGTCACAATAAGGCAAGGAGACCACTTCCCAAGAGGAATCAATTACAACTAACAAGTGATTACAATCTTTCTGATATTACAACCGGCACGCCGGTGACCAACCAAACACATGCACACACACACACACACACACACCCGAGTTACGCAGTGGAGCCTTTGCCAGAAGCACCCGAGCTTTCCTCGTGTGTAGAGGCAACCAACCAAAAACCTGCAGAGATCACACAGAAATAGTGCTCGGTCCCTAGTCCTACATCACCTTCCCCTTTGTCCCCAAAACGCGATCCCCTCTCAGTCTCTCTCGCCCCCCTTTTATAGGCCGCTGGGAGGTGGGCCGTTACACCCTAGTTACATCACCTTTATTCTCTGTCCCTTCGGGCAGAGATACGCCTAGATTTGGTAACCCCTATCACGCGACCTATTCTTAAATAAGGTATAAAGTTAATCAATTTAAATGTCGATCCGTGTGGCACTGGTTCACGTGCTTGGCCTCCCGATTCCTCCCATGACCGGTTTTTGTCACGACAACAAATCCAATTCACCTCTTCTACGACAACATCAACAACATCTACCTTGCTCGGAACCCGGTATTCCACGCGTGGACTAAACACATCGAAATGCACTATCACTTTATTCGCGAACGCATTCAGGTTGGTGATATCGATTTACAATATATTACCACAAACCTCCAGGTTGCTAACATCGTCACAAAAGCCCTAGGTATGGACAAATTGCGGCTGTTCGTGAGGAACCTTAGTCTCTCAATCACTGACCAGTCGTGCTTGAGGGGGAGTACAGTAGCAACCGATGCCGAACAGTAACAGATTAGTCGATCGAAGCCGACTAGAGGAGTTGAAGTACGAACAAACAATTGAACAACCAAACACGAAGAATCGAAGAATCAAAATCGTAAACCGTGTCGAAAACCGAAATCGAAAACCGAAGTCGAAACCGATTCAACCAAATAGAAGTATTTTGAAGAATGAACCAAAACGACCTTTTGACATCCGAAAAATCGTAAACCGTGTCGAAAACCGAAATCGAAAACCGAAGTCGAAACCGATTCAACCAAATAGAAGTATTTTGAAGAATGAACCAAAACAACCTTTTGACATCCGAAAGTTGTGTTCAAAGGGGCGTGTTGAGAATCGAACTCAACTTCCCATAGAGACAGTGTTCACAGTAGCTAGTGGACATCATAGTAGGCTAGATTTGTAATTTGTAATTTGCAATATCTTCGTGGATTGATCTTCATGTAATCCCTTTTGGGATTGATATTAGGGAACGACCTCAAGTAAAGCTTTTTGTGCGCATTCCTATTGAAATAGAGAATCAACAATTTCTTGAGGATCTCCAAAAGGTGGCCCTGGAAAAACAACAATAACATGATGAGATCACACGACGCAAACAACAATTAGAATCGGCATTTGTAGTTTTGCAACAACATCTGACAGAAGATCAAGGGGTTAGTAAAGAACCATAGATTAGGCTACTTGTGAAATTTGATAGTATGAGGTCTAAACTCAGGGGATTTTTAAATTAGGTACAAGTTGTCATTCAAACGCATCCCAAACAATATCCAAAAGATGCATCTCGAGTAAGGTTAGTAGGCACCCTATTGACAAGCACACAATTAGGTTGGTTTGCTCTACTACTTGAAATGAAATTTTCATTGTTTAATAATTTCAAAGAATTTATTAAAAGTTTATAGGTTGCTTCGGATAATATAAGGACTGTCACCAATGGAATTTGCCGATAATGACAAGGGGATTGCCTTGCCTTTGCATATGCAATTTATTTTGGTCTTTTGGCATATGATACTCCATAGGATGATCAAGCGTTAATAGAATAATTCCATTTTTGACCTGCGTAATGATGTCAAGGATTTACTTCTGACATTTCCTAAAGATTCCACACTATATGATGTGATAATCAATTTTTCGAGAGTTGATTGGAGCGATGTTGTGATGTGGCGTGGCCAAAATAGGAAAACAAAGAAAAGTGAGGTTCCACACATTAGAAAAGAAATAAATAAGTATATATAGCCTAGTGGTTATCTGCTAGTACAAATTAAGGGGTATTTTGTTTTCCTTGCTTTTGGAGACAAGGGAATAAATAGTCAAAACATTTAATGTCGAGAGAGGCACCTCTTTTCCTCTATAAAATGGAGAGAAGTTGGCTTATTTTGGGTCGGCCATTTTGGGTTTTAGAGGTAAAACATTAGGGTTTTTGGGATTCATCTTCTTCTCTTTTAATTTCTAGGGTTTGGGGGTTGCCCTTTTTGGGGAGGGCACTATTAGGGTTTGATATTTTAGGGTTTCTACTTCTGCTCCCTCTTTTCTCTCACCATACAAGAGGACGTAGGGTTTGGCTTCTTGGCTATTTTGGGGTTTCCTTGTTGCACTTTTTTTTCCGTAAATGTATGTTTATATTAAAACCATCATGACAATACAAAAAATCTTGCTATCAAAACTACTTCAAAAGTAGTGATGTGGCAAGGGCAACCTTCTAAGGTGTTGCAATACAAAACGACACAAATGTAACTCATATGGGGACAAAATTCCCATACAACATAACTGTGAAAACTGCCAAATCAACTTTCCTCTTATCCTACATATCTATTGAGATAGTCCAAAAAGCCCATCAATAAAAAACCATTCCGCAAGTTCCAAATATACCACATGCCCAAGTACCTCAAATAATCAAACACAAACTTATACTCTAGGGATGGTAAAACTCTATCACCTTCAATCAAAACCCATTGAAAAGGTGACAAAACATTTCTTGTCAATGACCCCCACAGTTTTGATATAACTATCCATATACTTTTGGGTGAAAGCACGCTACGGTGTACCAACTTTTGGCCAAAATTTTAGTACTAATTCGATGAGGAGGAAAGAAAAATAATCCAATATTTGGGTTAAGAAAGTTGAGGTTGTTGGGTCACAGTCCTAGGTAATGTTGTACGGAAATCTTAACTATAGAAGATCTCGAGTAGTCACTCAATTATGAATATAGTAAGTATGCCTCTCTCTCACTCTCTCTCTTGGCACATATGTTCATCTCGAACTGTCAGTTAGTCTCTCTCCCTCCCTCCCTCTCCTTCCCCCTTCTACTCGTTGATTCCCGAGGTTCGTACCTCCTCTCCCCCTCTCTGTCTCTCTTCTACCTTATGTATAGGTCTCTGCAGACTCCAAGCGCGTCACTACTCGTCGTTTGTACCTCCTCTACCCCTCTCTCTTCCACCTTCTACACAGGTCTCTATAGACTCCAAGCGCGTCATTGCTCGTCGTTCGTACCTCCTCTCCCCCTCTTTGTCTCTCTTCCACCTTCTACACAGGTCTTTCAAGCTCTCTAGGGTTAGCTGCGTTCTCTCTCCCTCAGTTGACCTTGTTCTTCCTCACTGTTAGGTGTACTGTGTTCATCGTGTCCTAACAACATCGACCTCTGCTCTGCTGGCCATGTCCCCTCTACTGGTTGTGACCTCTGTTTTGCTCTACCTCCAGGTGTTCTCAAGTCACTGTGTTCCCTCTACCTGGTGTGTCCGTTTGCTTGCAACCCATGCTTCAACCGTGTCCCCTCTGCAAGGACTTCAGAAAGGTAATCCTGCTATCTGCAACCCTAACGACATCTAAAAAGGTAATTCTGCTTTAGGCTTACCTTCACATTTTGCTACATGTTAGGGTTTTGTTGTTTTTGTTCATGTTGTTCTCCCTTGATCATTTCAGACACTTGTACATGCATATGCTTGAAATTGAGAGTGTTTTACATGCATATGTCATTTATTGCATGATTTAGAATTTGGTACATGTTGACATATTGGAAGATGGTTCTATGATGGTACGCTGCAATGATTTTCCATGGTTTAGCATATATATATTGTGTTTCGGGAGTTAACATTATGTTGTAGGTTTTATCTTTGTTGTTGATGTTTTTGTCTCATTGTTGTTCTTATTATGCGTAATTTAATCATATAATGAAAAAAGACAGTTGTGATTGATCTATTGTTATTTTCTATTGTTGTGTGTGTGAGGTGAAGAAGAGAGATAGGACTCAAATGACAAGGAAGACACCCACGAAGAAGAAAATGGTCAAAGAAAATGTCAACACACCATGCAAGGAAAGAAAAAGGACCCCCATCAAAGAAAGTAAGATGACCCCCACCAGAGGGAGGTTTAAGTTGTCAACATCTCATGGCAAGAATATGTTCACAAACATCCTTCGAGGTAGAAAGTTAGGATGGGGATATTTCCTTCTTGCACGACCTGACACTTATGAAGATGTAAAGATGTGGATGATCAAAACATGGGGCTCATCACAATCGGAGACAAGGAGAGGTTTTCACCTCAATCAATTGAAGAAGGATTATATCACTGAACTAAAGTCATGATATGAACAAGTTTATGATACAATACATATCCTAAACAATAAGGTAGGAACTGTTTTTGCATGTGCATTTGTATGTGAACTCCATGGTGGCATTGAAGTTGATTGGGAAGATTTTGCTCATCATCGATCATCACATTATAGAGGGTCCTCAAATACCAACATTACTATGAAGTCTGAGGGTACCTCTCACATTGAAATCCCAGCTAGGACATCTGTGTTGACTAAACAGATTGCAAAAGAAAGAGCTACACAGACAAAAAAGCATGAACAACGATTGTTGCATTGCATAGCTTCCATGCAAACAAGAATGCAAGCGCTGCTCACCGATTTGGAAGAAGTTTCATCTAGTGAGATGGCGGCAGAGAAACAATTCACATCTATATCGAATACATAGGAATGGATAACAGCAACAATTCAACATTCTGAAAGCGATGTGTTGAAAGAGGATTTGAAGAAGGAGTTGACAAATATGGGCACTCAACTGGGAAAACAGAAGAAAGATTTGGAGACATGGAGGTCATCTCGTTCTGAAATTGATGATAAGTTATCAGCCTTAAAAATTCACTTTGAGAACCTGACATGTTTGATGAAGGGTCTAAAAGATAAAGGTTTAGATCCTCTATGGCCAGAAGTAGTTGAACATCCCACTTGCAATGAAAGTACCATTACAACAATTACTGTATCAAGGTAATGGTTTATATTTTTACAAGTTGACCTTCTATTGTATAAAATATCATCGTTGCTAATATAGTGCATGTTGTTTCTCGTATTTGAAGGTGTGTATTCTGTGGCCTTGGATTCAAGTTTGAGGCCATGGATGCTATCATTACACCATGCTTGCACACATATCATTGTTTATGCGCTAAGTACCATTTTGAGAAAGAAAATATATGTTTACACTGTAAAAGTACAGTTGGTGTCGAATGGTACTTAAGTTGGGGTTTGAAAGTACATTCCTATGGTATGTGATTAAGAACATATGTAATTTTTATACTATGCTTTTATAATTTTAACATTTGGTTCTAGTCTTATACCCATGAGTACTGTTCCTTGGTGATCATTTTTACATGATTCAGTACTAACATTACTGATTACATTGTATTCCTTGGTGATCAGTTGACAATGTGAATCTTATTTAGCACTGAGGATCTTAAATGTTTAGTTGTATAACTTGCATGTGCACTAACATTATTCATTACATTGTACTTTCTGTGTCCACTTGGCTTAGGCTTTGGATGACCGAACAAATAGGCATGAAGGTCTAGGTGTTTTAGTACTAACATTGTTCATTACATGAAATATGCATGTCCAGGTGGTTGTGTAATGTGCCCTCAAGTTCCTTGTTGGAGGATTCAGTATTAACATTACTGATTACATTGTATTCCTTGGTGATCAGTTGATTCAGTACTGATTATTTAGTACTGAATGGCTTAATTGATTCGTTGTATAACTTCTATAAGTACTAACACTGTCCATTACATTGTACGTTTTGTGTCCAGGTGGTTTAGTACTATTCTCTCAAGTTCCTTGATTGATGTTTGAGTACTAACTTACTGATTACATTGTATCCTTTGGTGTTGAGTTGATTCAATAATGATTATTTAGTAGGGTTTAGTTGTATCACTTGTATGTGTACTAACAAATAGGAGAACCGAACAAATAGGCTCTGGATGACCGAACAAATAGGCATGCAGGTCTTTTCTTTAGTACCGAACAAATATCGACAGCATGTCCAGATGGTTCTATATTGTGTCCTCAAGTTCCTCTTTGTTGTTTTAGTACTAATATTACTGTTACATGCATATTCCTTGGTGATCAGTTGGAACAAGACTGATTTTTTAGTACTGAAGGTCTTAAATGTCCACTTGATTCAGTACTGATAATATTTGTAACATTGTAGTCATGTTAGAACTAATGTACAATTATAATATGAATCTTGTAGTATCAAGCAACACCACACCAGGGAAGGTTACCAACCAACCAGCCCCCGCGCTACTGCGTACAGAGTCTACTGCAAATTCCAAAGTCCATGGTCATTCCTTAGTGGTAATTGAGGAAATTTATGATCAAGATGAATGTATGAGAAAGGCCATTGGAACAGTTGACGACGTGTTGCTTCAAACAAATTCTCCTAGCTCGGCTCCCCTTGACTGTGTGAACGGTAATGCTAATTGTGTGTGAACTTTTAATAATGCATTGTTGCTATACTTCTAATTTCTTATGTTTCTATCAAAGAGCCTACGAAGAAGCGTAATGATGCAAGGAAATTGAATGGAAAGGGGAAGAAATGCAGAGTTCATTATAGTGGTGGGTCATACGAATTCTCACAAACTTTGAGAGCTGTAAAGTTAATGAGTTAGACTAAGACCACGTGCTTTTGTTGTTAGACAAGGAAGAAACGTTTAATGAAAATGGAGATACCGATTTAGAGCCACCACATGAAGAAGAATTTATCGTCCTCGCAGGTACATGTTGTGAACCCTCTTATATAATAGTTATTTTGACCATATCACCCAAGTGACAATAATGGTTTTGGTCTATTAATATATAGAAAGTGATGTAAAATATTGGCATGATTTAGAGCCCCAACTTGAGACTAGTACCATCCCAAGCAATAATGAGGAGTGTGATACCAATGCAAACCAGGTCTTGCAACACATGACAAACACAATCATTTGCAAAGACTCATCTTCAAAAGTTCCGGATGGAGATGTAACAGTAGGTAAACGATTGTCCCTTAATCTAGTATGTTAATTGATATGGCTAGGTTCCTTCACTTTGTAAGAATGTGAATTGATATTGTTCTTGTTATTTAGGAATAGAAGAACATGGAGATTCCCAAATGGGATCAGATGATTCAGGCAGTCTATGGAGCAATCTTGATTTTTCAGACTCAGATAGCACCACACATGAGGAATGTGAAATCACCCAAGAAGAGGAGCTGAAGAACTTTGACAGTACCGTAAATGTGGGGCAAGACTGTATCATTAAGGGGATTGTAGCTACCACCCAAGAAGAGGAACAAGGTGGTACTACGAATCACATGTCTTACCAAAACACCGCAAGTAGCCTACACATGGAACAAGATTGTACAAAGATCCAGGTGTCTAGCTTCAATCACGAGGAGTTTGCAATGAAGATGGAAACCACCCAAGAAGAGGAACATGTTTGTACTACGAATACCGTGTTACTGCAGAACACCGGTTCTACCCATGAAGAGCAGATTAATGATAATACTATCGACAAGATCTTCTTGGAAGTGTGTGCGTCTCAGGCAGTTGCAGTAGAGCACAAGGTTCCCTCAAGCTTGCCCCCCCCCCCCCCCCCCCCCGATGATGAACTGCCACTCAGTAGTCTACTACCTCGTGGCATTAAGATGATGAAGAAGAAGGGTGTGGAATCTTAGAAGAGTGTAACAAAAAATAGGCGCATTACAAGATCTAGAAAAAATTAAAAACAAAGTTTTTTGTATTTAGATCGTTGTTTGTAATTGATTACCATATGAGCAAATCTTTGATTAATTGCTTCTTGACATTGTTTTGGTTTACTTATCCTGAATTTGAACTTGATACTATTTGAGTACTCATCTTAGTGACTAATTTAGTACCAACTTGATATGCAATATACTAACTTTGATACATATATTTGTAAGAATGTGAATTTGATACTATTTGAGGTCTCATCTTAGTAAGAATGTCACTTGTTATGCACACATATGACATTGACGCTTGTTATGGACACATATAGATAGGCTATGTCTAGGTTAGTAAACACTTAGCACAATATTAGTACTATATTTTAATGCATATGAACATGGTATGTATACTTGAACGAACCATTGTATTAGTACTAGCAATTAACATGTTCAATCTGTTACCTCACATCTAGTCAACCACACCCTCATGAGTGTACCACACACTAGAAACATGTGTGGAATGAACATTCCTATCTTAGATATCTCTAGGTTAGGAAACACTAAACACAGTTTTAGTACTAACCAAAGATATTTTTCACCATAAATTGTATGTAAAAGATACATACATATCTAAACAAAACACTGAGATTAAGAGTTTTGTCATTGCAAACTCATAAGAAAACCAAAGATGATATATTTCCATTCATTTGTAGGCCAGAGTTTACAAGACATGCGAATGTTACATATGAACAGTGCTTACCATTCTAAGAATTAAAGAGGGATACCTCCCCCAATATGTGTTCGTGAACCTCTTTGGGGGCCTTGTAGACAGTGTTGTATCCCTTAACCTTGTGCTTTGCTTGACTCATAGTGAACTTGATTGCGATGACAACATCAACATAGATTATTGCAGTGGGTGCATCTTTTAATAATGCATACGTGTTCTTGCATTGTGGTAACTTTGCATAGTAGTTGCCGTACACGACACACTCACCAACGTTGAACATGTTGCCCCAACCGTCCCTCACGACTTCTTCCAATATTGTATTTCCTTGCTTGCACACCACAATGTAGTAGTCTTCAAAATCTTCATTTTTAGGAGATTTGAGCACTGCAAAATGATCTCCAACTTCCAATAATACTGTCAAGTCCTCACATTGGTTGTAGTATACAATATTGTCTACATGTTTGTCTTCCTGGATATCCACACATTGTTCAATCTCAAGCTTTTGTAGCTTCCATGGCTCCACAATTGATAGATTGGTGCATTCATCCCAAGTTTCATCTAAACACATGGAACAAAAGCACGATAAACTGCGAAATAACAATTGTGTTGTGTCCCTGCGACTAAACCCTAAAACACAATGGGTCTTGCGAGTCCCTTTCACAGTTTTACAACCATATGATTTACTCCTATCCACCTCATTAGCACCAACCTCAATAAACAATCTATTCTTACCATCATTTGACATCTTCCATGTCAGCCTTTCCACAACATCATGTGCATTTTGTAACTTTGCACCTTTATTATCCAACTGTTCACTTGTAAGAGCATGCTTGATCACAGCCCCTGCGCCCCCGCGCCATTGTGCTCTCCTTTTCCATGTCCAGACTCGAAGTAGTTCCATTGCATCTTAATGTTTGTCAATGAGAAGTATCTGGTTGTTTTGCATGACAGTTAGCCAACAAACAGAGTTAGTGCATTATTGGAGCTTACATCTCTTAACATGACTTAAACCAAAATTTCCACTAATGCACGAGAGAGGACAGTACTAAGTTACAAATTAAAAGAAATGAACGAGAGAGGACAATACTAAGTTATAAATTAAAAGAAATGAACGAGAGAGGATAGTACTAAGCTATTGATTCGTACTAGTGTATGTGAGAGGACAGTCCTAATTTATAACTTGGTCTTAATGAACAAAGTTGGACAGTACTAAGTTAATAATTAGTAGTAATGAACAAAGTTGGACAATCATAAGTTATAAACTTGTGTTAATGAACAAAGTTGGACAGTACTAAGTTATTATTTAGTACTAATGCACTAGAGAGACCCATCCTAATTAGTACTAATGAACAAAGTTATAAATGAGTAGTAAAGATCGAAAGAACATAGTACTAAGTTATTCATTAGTATTAATGCATGAAAGAGGACAGTGCTAAGTTACAAATTAGTACTCCTGCATGTGGGATGACACCACAAAATTATCAATTAGTACTTGTGAATGCAGGATCTGAGTACTAAGTTGTAAAACATAGTCAGTACTTGTGCATGTGGGATGATAGTACTAAGTTGTAAAATAAGGATACTTTTCAAGGCTTTGAACCATACATACAACACTTTCACCATAATTAGTACAAACATTTCAAGACAATACTGATGCATGTAGTAGGAGAATTACTAATTGTATTTTATACAAACATTTTTTATGACTGCTCATATAATATTCGTACTGGTAGGAAACTCAAGCAATAGATGATGTACTATGAAGTATTACCAAAATAGACTTCCAGTTATAAATACCAATCATATGGATTATTTCCTTACCTTGCAATGAAGTAGAAGGACCGAGCCGCCTTAAATTGCAAGGCAACACCATCAGACCAGACCCAATGGCAATAAAAGTTAACACCCAAGGACAATAAATCTGTGTGGTGAAGCTTAAAACAATGTTGAACAAATAGAGTATCATGTTTTTTATCATCTGAAAAATAGAATATTGCTTTCTTATGTAACTTACCATCTTTTCTCCAATAGCAAATATGTACAAGTATTGTACATTGGTCATTGTACCAATGCATTGACTAAACCTCATTTTGAACTTTAAAGGTATAGTTCTTTGCAAAGTCAATAACAGATACCATAACATCTGGTGGTAAGTTATTTATACATTCCTTGAACTATGAATTTTGCCAATAACTCCTAAAGTTATGTGGAATGAACTCCCCGAGTTGCTTCTTAAACTCTGAGACAAGGGTAGCAGCACATGTCTCCTTATATACTTCCTTGATACGCTTACTAACGAGACCCTTACCTATATTTTCTGTCACATACTCTAAATATTTCCATTTCCCAATATGACAATTATCCACGTCAACCTCCTATCTACAAAATAACGGTTGTGGGCAAACCTTACATGTTCTGACAAGACATTTACGATTATGCCACTCAGATGATGGTTGTTTTTCACAAACAAAAGACCTCCATAACTCAGAAACTATTGTTGATCGGCTAATTACTAACTACTACCGATACAGAAGAGTGAACGTCGCTACTCAACGTTCTAACAAGGAATTGTGTTTTACGAACGGAATTATGCTATATTAATCGGTAATTACCGTGATCGTTACTTAGTTATAAATTAGGAAGCTTGCACTTAAGATCATAGACAATAGAAGAAACACAGAATCCGTACAAGATATTCCTAACTTAAACTTATATTACTAAATAAAACGACCTTTCTTACAATGCCTTCGGTTCCCTTTTATAGGTATACCGAAGGTCTTTTCTCATCAAGAACTATTCCTACTTACTATCAAGATTTACAAAATTATCTAACTAACTTAGTTCTCTTCGTTTATTGCTGAGTCATTGATCCGAACAGTCGATCCGAACCGACTCTGTTTTTGACGCTTTCCCACTTGGTCGGTAAAACTGACTGTCCGGGTCCGGGTAACAACTATTGCATAAGTCATGTTTCGCGCATTACATCTATTACCACTCCCATTTGGTCTACATACCTCACAAGTGCAAACACACCCATCCCCGTGTATACCCTTAGAATCAGACACATACTGTTCACGCCAAGCCTTAACATGTCCATTTTAATGTGGTACACACAACAACATGTGTTCCTCTCCTTTAACTTTCTAACAAAAAATGGTTTCAAACCTTGGAACTTGCGAAATCCAAGGTTGATGCTAGGATGTTGGTCTTTGAAGTTCATGAACAATTCAGCCTACATCACTCAATAAATAGGCAACATTAATAGAAACATTTAGTAAACAACAGAATATTTAAAACCAAATAGATAAAAAATTGAATTACCTCAGTCATCTCCAAGAAGTATCTTGGGTGAATCTGGTACCTACCCCGACTTATACGTTGTCTACATACATCTTTTTTATTCGGTGAGACACGTGTGTTTTTTGCCCAAAAGGAACCCACTTCCTCAATAATCTCATGAGACAATGCATCACATCGTGGTCTACGGCCTAACCCCAACCACTTAAATTGATTTGATTGTATATTTGTCTGATGCTTCCTCAAGTTCCTTCTTTGGATACCAAGTGCTAAGGCAACTTTAGTATCACTATATATATTTTTAGTTGTACCATTTACAACCATGTGAAGGGATGCTCTCTTTGCACCAAGCTTATCTATGCTCTCTACCCCTTTCACTAAGTGTAGGGATGACTTCATACACTCTACAAATTCCTCTGAAACACATTGGTCCCTAAACTTAATATTCTCCATGTCTTCATTCAAAAGTTGATGGTGCAACACTCTAGAGTTAATATCCCTACGATCCTCCAAGCTAAATCTCTCAATTACTTCTAGTAAATAACGGACTATGTGAAGAACCAACCGTCTCTTGCTCCTCTCAAACATAGATTTGCTAAGGGACACCTCACTCTCCTCATCGACGACCATTGTCACTCTCATATATTCCAGCACCTAATTTCTTGTTATTTCAGCACCTAATTAATCAGAATAAGTGCTTAATACATCATAAAATAAACATAGTTAATACCCCATAGCATAAACATCAACCGGAAATTAGATAAACATTTGAGAGTTTGCCACAGTCATATATTCCTTTTCCAAAACAATTAACTTTTAAGAAATAATTGCATCAATTAACTTGTTGTTTGAAATACATAAGTTTTATGACTCACAAGATAATGAGATGCATGCATACTATTTACATCATGAAGTCTTCTTAACTAGAGTTTAAGACTAAGATAAGTATAACATAACTCATGTTATGCATAAGTTCATAACACAAACACTATTCATTTGCTTTTTCCATCAAAAACACCCCCATCAATGAAATTCAAATCCGCTGATTCTTCAAATTGTTTATCAAGCCTTATTAATAGATTGGTATTCATGTTAATAGTTTCAACCCATATAAAACCTTAACATGGATCAATTTAAGACTCCCTTGAAGATTGCTAGAACATACAAAAACAATTTATGTTTAGTGTTTTCCATGATGAATAACTTATGTCAACTCAAACTGTATATTTTGCTGCTCCTGGCTGGTCATTTTACAAGCCCAGCCTGGATGTTGCTAATCCATTATATCATTAAAACATCCCCAATGATCAGTAAAATGACCAGAAGCACTAGGTTGAAACTATTGGTCAGAACATTACCACTTGGCTGGTGTAAATATTTCAGATTCATGTTATCATGTCATGTTTACATTATTTTAAGATTCCTATTCAACATTAATCTTCATACGTGCCAATTTAGGATTGCTAGAGTATACACTCAATTAACAGTACTGTATAGAAATAACCACTTTATAGAAATAGGCGTAGACATACCGAGTGAAAGAGAAGATGGAGAAGACATACCGATGGAAGGAGAAGATGAGGAAGACGAGTGACGCAGAGAACAACAAATCGGGTTTCGAGTGCGTTGTGAAGACCTGAGTTGGAAGGCCGAAGACTAGAGAGCGCTATGAAAACTTGAGTTGGAAGCTGGAAGACCAGAGTGCGTTGTGAAGACTTGCATTGTCTCAGTTGGAAGGCGGAAAAGGAGAAGTGCCAAAAGGATTTAATGTGGTGTCCTAAATTAAACGCGAGGGGGAAATAGCCCCCAAAACAGTCCCGAATACGCAGCACCTGTCCCCCCACCCATTCCCTGACTTTAATGCAACGTACACCACTCCCTAAAAAGATTTTAATTATTTTCGATTTTTTTAAAATCACTCAGTGTTTTTTTGGCCAAAAACAGTACTTTTTGGGTACACCATAGCGTGCTTCAACCCTTTTAGTAACATAGCAAGATATAAACTTGTGTCGAGAATCTTTATCAATCGTCGTACAAAAAACACATGTACCACTATCAATGTGTCTTCGTTTTAAAGCCATAGCAAAAGGTAACCCACCAACCATAGCACGCCAAAGAAACACCTTTGCCCAGAAAGGAAGATGAGACTTCCATCCTGCATCTAAAACTCTAACACACCATTCACTTCCACGGATAATGTGCCATGTATCCAAAACCTTGCTCTGTACCTAAACTCTATCCTTGACCAACTTATGATAAACATCATTAGTGTTCACTACAAATAATGATTTCTTGTTATAAAAAAACCAATCATTTCTTGTTATTGTGGAATCGGTAATGATAAAATAGGCAATTGTACTACTGTTTGCCACATCTGACCATATCCAAGAGGTATATGAAATCTACTTCTCACAGTTCGAAAAGCCATCATCTGCCTTTGTGACTCTAAAATACCATCCTCCACAGTTACCAAACCTAGTTTTGCCATTTTATTAAACTTTGACTTTAAACTGTCTTTTCCATCCCATCGTAATAATCTTGAAGATGTTATCACCTCTACTGGCAAAGAGTTGCAATCTTTTCTACATTCAAGTGGTTTCCAATTGAACAAGTTCAAACTTTTTTGCCAAGAGACATCTAAATGATCGAGTACTATTAATCATGTTATCCCTAGGGGCCGGACAATGCCCTAACACACAGTGTCCCTTTGAGACACTTCACCAAAGGGGCGTTGCAATGAGATAGAATTAGACTGAACTATTAATAAGACCCTAATTAGTTACTAATCGGCAAGATCATTAGTCATAATACATGTGTAAGATTCATTACTCTTAGCACAAAATGGTAATTAACATTGATTAAAATATAGAACAAAAACACTCTATTAATTATCCGCTAATGATTACAATCTAACCGGGCCCTTTTATAGGTCTCCGGCTCTAGGTAGAAATCGGTGCCAACCAACAACCGGCTACGAACCGGTCCGGATCCAGATCGGCATACCGATTCCGATCCGTCCGTTCGCTTCTCAAAATATCCTTTTCAATATTATAGATAATCAGCTCCCGGTTATTAATTATCCCCCTTTTTCCATTCTGGACTTCCCTTGCCAATCGGCTAACACATGGCATGCCCGTGGGACAGTACCTTGTACGTCGAATCCCACGATCCGGCCTTCATTCTTCCTTCAAAATGTCCAGAATGCTTTGATCTAAGGGTTCCAATGGTTCCTCGGGAAGCTATTTTGTCGTCTATTGTTGTTGTTGTTCCTCCTCTTGTTGTTGCCCCGGCTTCTGCTGTTCCTGCGGTTGTGGCTGCACTTGTTGTCACTCCGACTCCAACTGTGGCTACTTCTGCTTGACTTTAGTTTCCTGCGGCTCTATTGGTCTTACCGACTCTTCCTCCTTTTCTAGATCTACTGGTCTTGGTGTCTCCTGGTGTTGATGTTCGGCGTGCACTGCTTCCATTCTGAATTGCCTCCCCCTGTCTCTAGGACGTAGGATCCATTCTGTAGGAATTAGCGACAGGGGGTGGCGATCAAGCGTTGCAACACATGGTTTGCTTCCCATGTTTGTACAAATGCATAGACATGAACTTCTGCGTCCGGATCATCCCGGTACTTGGGATATTGGAACGGTATGTCGTCGTCCAGTGTCGGAACACGGCCTGGTGGTGTCAGAGGTCTCCCCTCCTCTTCTTTCGGTGTCAGAGGTCGTTCCTCCTCTTCTTTCGGTGTCAGAGGTCGTTCCTCCTCTTCTTTCGGTGTCAGAGGTCGTTCCTCCTCTTCTTTTGGTGTCAAAGCTTTTCCTCCTCTTCTTTCAGTTTCGGAGGTCTTTCCTCCTCTTCTTTTGGTGTCGGAGGTCTTTCCTCCTCTTCTTTCGGTGTTTCACGTGGCGATGTCGGAGGTTGGTCCGCTGCTTGCCGGTCTGGGGCTTCCAGTTCCGTTAATTCCGGTTCTGGTGTCGGCAAGGTATCAGACTGTTCGTCCTCCGGTCCGTCTAGCGTGTCGTGGTTGCTACAGTAATTCGAATTGGCGCTGCATTCGCCGTCCGAATCTGATTCGAAGGCTGAAACGGTTCCGAATTGCCTCCCCCTGTCGCTAATTCCTACAGAATGGATCCTACGTCCTAGAGACTACTCAAGCTGCTTCCTTCGTCTGGGTGGGAATTCTGCTGCACGTAGAGTGACTCCGCGGCCACTCGTCAGATTACTTTGGAAAATGATCGATCCGCACGGATCTCTTCGGCCGCTTGCTGGAAAGCCTCTCGTTTCCGCAATCGTTCACCAAGTCTTCTTGCTCGCTCCATAACCGGGTCGTTCATTGGTCTAGTCATCCATTCCCGCCGTTGTTTGCTGCGTTTGTGCAAGAATCGTGGTCGCCAAAAACTGTGTTATCCCTAGGGGCCGGACAATGCCCTAACATAGAGTGTCCCTTTGATAAACTTCACTAAAGGGGTGTTGCGGTGAGATAGACTTAGGCTGAACTATTAATAAGACCCTAATTAGTTACTAATCGGCAAGATCATTAGTCACAATACACGCGTAAGATTAATTACACTTAGCACAGAATGGTAACAACATCACTCTATTAATTATCCGCTAATGATTACAATCTAACCGGGCCCTTTTATAGGTCTCCGGCTCTAGGTACAAACTGGTGCCAACCGGCAACCGACAACAAACCGGATCAGGATACCGATTCTGGTCCGTCCGTTCTCTTCTCAAAATATCCCCAACTTCAACTTCTAGAAAGGAACAAATGCAGGACTATCTCATAGTCAAGGATCAGATAAACCCGATTGAGAATGAACATTCCCCAGAAGCATACAAGGTAAACGAGTGGCAGAAGCTGGATAGAATTGTCCACGCCACGATTCGGATGCACTTGTCGGAGTCAGTGTACTTCATAGTGCAATCGTGCACAACAGCTTTTGAACTATGGAAAACACTATCGAAAACTTATGAAAAGAAGGTCACCGCAACGAAGATGTATCTGATCTGGCGCCTCTACAAATTGCGGATGAAAGAATCTGATTCGGTTCAGGCACACCTCAACGAGTACGAAAGCATAAGCTCCCAAATCTCGTCTCAGGGGACGACAACCGAGGATGAACTCAGAGCAATGATACTCATGAGTAGTCTCCCCTCTTCATGGGAAACTTTCGTTACAACTGTGTGCAATGCTTCAACAGCTGCCGTTAAGTACTCCGAAATCACGAGCGCAATCCTAACTGAAGCAGCTCGGAGAAAGTCTTTCGCCAAAGACTCAGCAGATGAAGCTTACGTAGTACAAGGTTCGACTGACCGATCGAACAACCAGGGAAGAAGTTCCTCCCGACCGCCGAACAATCAACGAAGCCAGAGCAAGTCCCGGGACAACTGAATCTGCAACTACTACAAGAAACTGGGACATATCAAAGCCGACTGTCGGGCACTCAAAGAAAAAACCGACAAAGCTCAGAGAGCGGATCAGAAGAGTAGCCGGCATGAGGAGTTAAACTATGTTGGCTCTTCAGCCGAAATTTTGACGACCGACCCGAACATACTGTCCATAGAGAACCCAGTCGAATCAGAAGTTCTGCTTACGACTGAGGAGTCGAGCACATGGATCCTGGACTCGGGCGCATCGTATCATGTGACACCTCACCGATCTCAGTTTCGGCAATACTCGGACCGGCACTCCGACTCAGTTCAAGTCAGAAACTCGCAACATTGTGCTATAATCGGAATTGGCACCGTAGAGCTCAACCTTCCGGGTGGCTCTACACTCGTACTACACAACATCCGACATGTTCCTGAGCTCTCAAGACCCTTGATCTTAGTCGGACAACTTCACAAAGCCGGCATCTGTGCCGGATTCTCATCAAGAGGGTGGACACTCCACAAAGGGAACCTCCTACTTGCTCGAGGACCAAAGGTACATTCCTTGTACCCTCTATATGTCACACTCAAAGAGGGTGACTTATATTTTGTTGATATCCCAGTGTCATCGTTATGGCACAAACGACTTGGACACCTCAGCAAGGCCGGCATAACGCACCTATCTAGAGC
Source organism: Azolla caroliniana (assembly GCF_043228905.1). Taxonomy (NCBI): domain Eukaryota; kingdom Viridiplantae; phylum Streptophyta; class Polypodiopsida; order Salviniales; family Salviniaceae; genus Azolla; species Azolla caroliniana. Next base: position 8,562,352 of record NW_028230456.1, on the reverse strand, counting down.
CGGTTACATCCCCAAGCTTTCCTTCTCGGATCACCAATTCTGCAAGCATTGCCAGTACGGCAAACAGGTAGCCGCATCACACCCGACATCAACACCAAGAGAATCGAGCCCACTCGATTTGGTCCACTCGGACGTCTGTGGCCCGATGCCACATCAGTTTTATTGACAACTCGACTCAGAAGGTTTGGGCTTACCCCCTCAGAACCAAAGATCGAGTGTTCTCAATCTTCTTCGAATGGCTTGCAATGGTCGAAAATCAGACCGGTCGGAAACTAAAATGTCTCTGAACCAACAATGGAGGAGAATTCAAGTATGAAGAATTCGTCAAATTCAGCTGGGGACGCGGCATTTGACGTGAATATACGGCACCCTATAGTCCAGAGCAAAACGGAATTGTTGAACGCATGAATCAGAAGATTCAAGAACGCGTAGTATCCATGCTCCAACACTCTGGATTGTCAGATGGCTTTTGGGCGGAGGCTCTACTTACGGTAGTACACATAATAAATATTTCGCCAAGTAGACCTCTCGGACTTCAAATACCTTAGGAAATATGGACCGGCAATAAGCCGAATTATGACAAGCCGAGGATCGACGATTGCCGGAAACTCGAACCAAGATCAAGGACATGCATTTTCCTTGGGTATGGACCCGACGGCGAGATCGGATACTGACTCTGGAACCCCGAGCACAGACAAATCGTTCGAAGTTCGGACATCGTGTTGAATGAGTCGGCTATGCATAAAACGGCCGAAAGGCCTATTGAAGTCCGAAGGGTAATATTTTCTGAAGTGCCAACCCTTCATGACGGCCCAGCCCACAACACGAGATCGGTTTCATGGGTAACCGACAACTCTCGCACCAAATCCACCGATTTGGCACAGCCGAATGGGTCGGCTCCCGACCATCCGACATCGACACCCGGTGCGACTAGTCCAGTCATACCTCGTAGATCCGAGAGACTGTCGAAACCTCCGGAGAGGTACTCTCCCGGAATTTTCTTTATCGATGTCGGCGAACCGACGTCTTACGAAGAAGCATTAGCATATGCCGATTCAGCCACATGGCATCTGGTGATGGAGTCGGAAATGCACTCCATTCGGGCAAACAAGATTTGGGACTTGGTCAAATTACGAAGAATCGACGTGCTCTTCCATGTAAGTGGGTCTATCGACTAAAAGAGATGTCCGACTCGACCAACCCAAAGTACAAGGCTAGATTAGTTGCAAAGGGATTTAGACAAGAATATGGCGTCGACTTCGACGAAATCTTTTCACCAGTGGGGAAAATGACGACCCTTCGTTTCATGCTTGGCGTCGTGGCCGCCGACAACTTGGAGCTGATTCAGTTAGATGTAAAAACGGCATTCCTCCACGGTGACCTATAGGAGGAAATCTACATGGAGCAACCGAAAGGCTTTTTGGTATCTGGCCAAGAACATCTAGTCTGCCGACTTAGGAAGAGTCTCTACGGTCTGAAACAGGCACCCCGACAGTTGTACAAGAAGGTCGACGACTTCATCTAGTCGGTCGACTTCTCAAAGAGCGATGAGGACCATTGTCTCTTCACCAAAACAGCTCAAGACGGGTCTCCCGTCTTCCTCATCATTTACGTGGATGACATGCTACTCTTCGGACGACATGCCGAAGAGCTCACTGAACTCGTTTGGCAACTACGGTTAAAGTTTGTCATGAAGGACCTCGGTCCAACAAGACACATACTTGGTATGAAGATTAGTCGGCATCGCGATAAACGACAAATTTTCTTGTCTCAAACTGACTACATCGGACGTGTCTTGGAACGCTTCAACATGCACTCGGCCAAGTCTACTTCGACCCCGCTCCCCATTACCCTTCGGCTATCTCAGCGACACTGCCCGACATCCGGTCCGGAGGGGCAAGATATGAAGTCGGTACCATATGCACTGGCAGTCAGCTCCCTTATGTACGCGATGGTCGCGACACGGCCTGATATTTCTCACGCCGTAGGAGTCGTTAGCATATTCATGCACAACCCAGGCCGACTGCATTGGAACGCAGTCAAGCATGTGTTCAGATATATAGCTGGCACAAAAGACCACATCATTCTTTTTGGCCCGAACTGAACCTCAGGCGTAGTCCGTTACACTGACTCGGACTTCGACGGCTGTGTGGACAATCGGAAATCAACAACTGGATACTGTTTCAAATTCGGCAATGGAGCAATCTTGTGGAAGTTGAAACTTCTAGAGTGCATAGCCACCTCAACGACCGAAGCGGAATATGTAGTTGCGTTCGACGCAGCAAAAGAATCTTTATGGCTCGGTCGGCTGGCGCACACGTTTCGACAGGTCAACTCTGATTCGGCTCCAGTTGTCTACAGCGACAATCAGGGTGTTGTTGCTTTGTGAAAGAATCCGGTTCATCACAACGCCTCCAAGCATATCGACGTTCGATATCACTTCATTCAGGACTGCATCATTTCAAGGAAAATCGGTATTGAGAAAATATCCACAACCGATAATGTCGCAAATGGAATGACCAAGTGTCTTTCGGCCGATCGTTTCCGGTCCCTTCGGCACCAGATGGGCGTAATGAAGAATCAGTCCGGTCAAAGTCGGACACACAGCACAGGACGGTTTCGGACAACAGACATCGGTTCTTTGAGGATCGGCTTTAGCTCTTCTGACCCGACTGGTTTGGTCTTCTGTCTTCAGATCTTGCCAATTCTAACAAAACCGATCCGTCCGATAAACCTTGTATATACTTGTAATCTTTTAGATAACCCATGTATACGCCAATTACGGGGGAGTGTTGAATACGAGTGTGTAATGGCCGTATTCAAACTGTCTGTTTGCACAGCCCAAGTTTGGGCTATTTCTGTAAATAGCATAAAGGGCAGTTGCCCTAGGACAATCACTATATAAAATGACTTTGTAACCTTCAGAAAAAGGTGTTGTTATCGTTGTTGTTGCTATTGAGAAATATAACCATTCTTTGTGCCTATCTCTCTCTCTCTCTCTCTTTGTGTCTATCTTGCCCATGCACATACATAGGTTCTTCTTCATCACGAATGTTGCTTGCACTTCCGCATTGACGGCCTTGTCCCCAACACGATCCTCATCGGGAATGGGTGTGAGCGACCATGTGCAGTCCTCACTAGAGACACAAACACCAACGAGCGTGAGCGGCCATGTGCGGTCCTCACGGGGAACTAGAACACCAACGGGCGTGAGCGACCATGTGCAGTCCTCACGGGGAACTCGAACACCAACGGGCGTGAGCGACCATGTGCGGTCCTCACCAGAGACACGAACACCAACGGACATGAGTGACCATGTGTGGTCCTCATTGGGCACTGGAACACCAACGAGCATGAGAGACCATGTACTATCCTTACTGGGAACGCGAACACCAATGGGCATGAGCGACCATGTGCGGTCCTCACCAGAGACACGAACACCAATGGACATGAGTGACCATGTGTGGTCCTCACCAGGCATTGGAACACCAACGATCATGAGAGACCATGTACGGTCCTTACTGGGAACGCGAACACCAACGGGCGTGAGAGACCATTTGCGGTCCTTATCGGAGACACGAACACCAACGGGCGTGAGCGACTATGTGCGGTCCTCACCGGAGACACGAACACCAACGGGTGTGAGAGACCATGTGTGGTCCTCACCGGAGACACAAACACCAATGGGCGTGAGCCACCATGTGCAGTCCTCACAGGGAACTGGAACACCAACAGGCGTGAGCGACCATGTGTGGTTCTCACCGGGTATTGGAACACCAATGGGCATGAGCAACCTTGTACAGTCCTCATCGAAGACACGAACACCAACTGACATGAGCGACCATGTGCGGTCCTCACTAGAGACACGAACACCAACGGGCGTGAGCGACCCTGTACAGTCCTCACCGGGAATCGGGACACCAATGGGCATGGGCGATCATGGACGGTCCTCATCGGGAATCGGGACACCAATGGGCGTGGGTGACCATGTGCGGTCCTCACTGGGAATTCAAAAACTTGACGTCAATGAAGGCTAGGGAAAGTAGTGTAGATGAAGACACCAAGAGGTGCTGAAGATGATGATGTCGAAGATGAAGCAATGAAGACAATGATGTTGAGGAAGCATCTTTGGAAGCAATGACTGTGACTATGGCAATGATAGAAATAGAGACGTAGATAAAGAGGAGAAGAAACACAGAATTCGAGACGTTGAGGATAAAAAGAAACACAAAGACAGAGATATTGAGGATGATAGAAAACACAGTGACAGGGACGAAGATCATAAGAAACACATAGATAGGGATGATGATGATAAGAAACACATAAATAGAGATGAAATTGGTAGGAAACACAAGGAGAAGGATGACAATAACAAAAAACGCAGAGATAGGGATGATGATGATAAGTAATACGGAGATAGATATGTGAAGGATGAGAAGAAACTATAAAACAAAGACGATGTTGAGGAGAAACGAAAAGACAAAGACAACGATAGAAGGAACTAGGAGATAGAGATGGCGAGGAAGATAAGAAACGAAGGGATGTTGATGATGGTAAAGCAAGGACGGAGACGATGGGAACTCTAGAAGCAAGGGTGATGACGAAGATGAGCGATGCTTCTAGTTGGAAGGTATTCAAACTGTCACAGACACACCAACGACTACGACGGAGCACAAATGACGAGGCTACGACCGATAAGGTTACGAACGCGGAACTGAACGTGATGAGGCTAGAAACTCGGGAAGTTGGGAGCAACGAAATGAGGAAGTTAAGACGCTAGGAACAATACAAGAGCATAAAGACAAAGATGTAAATCAAGGAAAGAAGATGGGGCTAAACAAGAATACTAGATTGACATGTTCGTGGCTGGTGTTGAATCCCTTGAAAGGAACCAAGAAGGTTACAAGTATTTATACTCTAAGTTGAAGTATATGCATTAGAATATTTTGAAGAATATTCTAGAACCTTCTCGAACCTTAGAACTTTGTAGATGTCTACAGAGTATACCTAGATTATGTACATCTTATACTGTAATGATATGTAGATCAAATATATCTTATACAATGCTCATATGAAGATGGTTGAGCATTGTGTATTGTTCATGAAAGGTTCTAAGTTCAATCCTCATCAACTATATATTTTATGTCATTGTATTGTGCTAGGCTTCGCTTTGGTGAAATATCGACACTAATCGGATAGCCCAAATGCCGACAAATCTTCCCTTTATCTAATATTTGGCCACTCCAACCAAGATTAACCAAATCTTGTTCAGTGCATCTAATCAACAATGAGTTCTGCATATTAATATGTAAACTTGATGCTAAGGCAAACACCTTCCACACCTCCATAGCTTTGCCTATGTCACTGGGATGTGCTTTAAGAAACAAAAATGAATCATCTGCCAATGCTTGCGCTATCAGCTGTTTCCCAGAGGTAAAACAAGTCCCACTATATCTCAACATATTGCTAACTCATGCATTTTAACCAAAATTGGGTGGGTAACAATGGAAAATAATAATGGACTCAATGGACATCCTTGTCTCACTGACCTTGTTAATGATATTGCCTTAGTCACTCCACCATTTAACATGACATGTGACACTACACCTAATCCCAACATAAATGAGAGTCGAGACCATGGTTGTTTACGTACCTGTATTTAACGTGGTAGCTAATTAGCTACTACCATACTTTACTTGAGTAGATAATTATCTAAGTGGTAGCCAATTAGCTCCTACCATAGTTTAATACAATAGCTAATTAGCTAACTGGTAGCTAATTAGCTATTCCCATAGTTTAGTACAGTAGCTAATTAGCTACTATCATAGTGTAGTACAATAGCTAATTAGCGACTACCATAGTTTAGTACAATAGCTAATTAGCTACTACCATACTTTACTTGAGTAACTAATTAGCTAAGTGGTAGCTAATTAGCTACTACCATAGTTTAGTACAGTAGCTAATTAGCTACTACCATAGTTTAGTATAGTAGCTAATTAGTTAAGTGGTAGCTAATTAGCTAGTACCATACTTTAGTTATAGTGGCTAATTAGCTAGTACCATACTTTAGTTGAGTCGCTAATTAGCCAACTAGTAGCTAATTAGCTAAGTGGTAGCTAATTAGCTACTACCATAGTTTAGTACATTAGATAATTAGCTACTACCATAGTTTAGTATAGTAGTTAATTAGTTAAGTGGTAGCTACTTAGCTACTACCATAGTTTAGTATAGTAGCTAATTAGTAAGTGGTAGCTAATTAGCTACTACCATACTTTAGTTATAGTGGCTAATTAGTGACTACCATACTTTAGCTGAGTCACTAATTAGCTAATTGGTAGCTAATTAGGTACTACCATAGTTTAGTACAATAGCTATTCCAGTAGGGGATTAGCAATTTTGGTAGCTAATTAGCTATTGTTATAGGCAGCTAAGTAGCTATTGTGGTAGCTAAATAGCTATGAAGGGTAGCTAATTAACTATTCTAGTAGCTAAATAGCTATGTTCGATATTCTTAGGGAGCTAATTAGCTATTCTAGTAGCTAATTAGCTATTATTGGTAGCTAGTTAGCTATGGTCATATTTTGAGGTAGGTAATTAGCTATTCGGGTATGGTCATATTCAGAGGTATCTAATAAGCTAACTAACTAAGCTCAAAAGTTAAAACAAATGTTGAGATAAATGTAAATACTCGAGGTACATCAAGAAGATGAATGGGACGCTCCTCGTATTGACTCCGTCCAACACGTTTCCTGCATAAATCCTTCGTATTGGGTGAAACCCTACTCTCATTAGTCCAAAATATTGTGATTATATCCTTGATTTCTGATGTTATGGGTGTCATTATCTTACATCTTGTTGTTAGCTTTAGCAGACTAGTTCCTTCACCAGAGGAAACTATCCGGTTCAATGTATTGTACACACTTTTTCTACTAACACCAATTACCTTAGATAGCACACTGATGTTAATATCGTCAACATCACTATTAAGTAACATCATTAGACTAGACCTTTTTAAGACAAAGATCATCTTTTGACCCACTCATGGATACGAAACTATTGCGGAGATTATTTACTAGTACAGATGTTCTGTTTGGATTAACACCATCACAATCAACTAACTCCTTTATCGATGGATCATTTAATATTCCATAAAGTACTACCTTCTTGTCTTCATTGCAGATGTGCTTGGTTTGAACATTGAAATAGTCTACAACCTTTCTTTCTATGATAGTAGTCTCATTACTTCCATTCTCAGTGATAGTTAGAGTCACCTATATTGCAACCAATACTATCTTTACCTTTAGTGAGTGTGGCTTTTGTATCCTTCAACAATTGACGATGTTTTCTTTTTTTTTCTGCTCAAAACTTCCGTATTGCTTGTCGTGTCTTGATAGCGTCATCCCTATCTTGATGATCATTGAGGGGTAATTCTAAACACCCTCCTTCCCCTTCCATTTGGCTCGACGGGTTTAAACCCTAATTTTCCCGAAAAAAAGACACGTATTAATGATGGCTATGGGCAACAACAATACACAAAAATATTCCGCAATACAAAAGATTATACACAACAATACACAAGATAATCAATAGACAGAAGAATTATTCAAATCCATGACCGAACAGTGGCGGTAATCCAGGGCCGAATAGTGGCAGCAACTGAGCGTAGAATGGCGGCAGTGGAGGAGTGAACTCTATTTGATCGAACAATTTTGACAATCCAAGACCGAACAATGGCGGAAACTGAGTGTAGAATGATGGCAATGGAGGAGTGAATTCCGTCGGATCGAACAGTGGCAGATGATGCTTGGAACGCATAATGACAACAAATGAGAGTAGAATGGCAGTAGTGGAGAAGGAGTGAACTCCTTTGGATTGAAAAGTGGCAGCAATACACCACCGAACAGTAGCAACAACTAAGTGTAGAATGATGGCAATGGATGAGTGAACTCCGTGAAATCGAAAAGTGGCAGCAATCCAGGACCGGTCACCAAATAGTAGCGGCAACTAAGTGTAGAATGATGGCAATGGAGGAGTGAACTCCGTCAGATCGAGCAATGGCAGATGATGCTTGGAACGCACAATGATGGTCACTGAGAGTAGAATGGCGGCAGTGGAGACGGAGTTAACTCCGTCGGATCGAAAAGTGGTAGATGATACTTGGACCACATTGTGTCGGTAACTGAGTGTAGAATGGCAACAATGGAGGAGTGGACTCAATAGGGTTTAGCAACAATGGTAGTAATCTAAGCCAGAATACTCAACCAAAGATGGCACACGTGATGTGGCAAAGGATCATGCATAATGGACCTAAGAATTCGGTATATAATTTATGGTGCACATATCAATTTATGTTGCACGTTTATGTTGCACATTTATGGTGTTCATTTATATAATTAAAACTCTCTACTATTTTCGATGGTAGCTTTTTGCATAGCTAATTTATCAATGGTAGATTTCAAGAATAGCATTAAAACAGAGAGAGAATTAGTATTGGAGAAGGGAAGTACTATTAGTACTAAGAGGATGGGACTGTGTAAGACTCCCGAAAGAGGGAGAGAGAAGAGGAGAGAAAGAGAGGGGGGGGGGGGGACGAGAGAGAGAGAGAGAGAGAGATGATGATGATAACAAATGATATATTATATGAAGAGTAAGTACAAAATGACTATGAGGCTTAAGACTGGCGTTGAACCAATTTGGTTCAATATAATGCCTTGTGCCTCCTTTTATAGTGTTCTCAGGAGGAGTCCTGAAGCTTCTAGAATGTTCTAGAGAAATCTGGAATATACATTAATTTCCTATAATAAAACTTAAATGAAAATAATATCTTATGTATTACAATAGATGGTATGGTGGTTAAGAGCTCGACCCATATAACATAAGATCATGGGGTTCGAGTTTTGCCACATCATGACACTATCCCCTCCTTAAGATGATGAGTGTAACGAGTCAGCGTTGATTGAGGACCGGGTTTGTCTGGATACTATCAGTGGAAATCAACAAGAAGATCCTGAGCATTGGCGACATGCTCGACGGGTTCCCAAGTACGTTTGCTCGGACTATAGCCAAACCAATCGACCAAATAATAAAGTTTGTTGCAAAAAAATTTGGAGTCGAGGACGGCAGCAACTTCATACTCAAGGGGGGGGGGGGGGGGGGGGGGCGATTGTGTTTGCTTTATAAGGTTCAAGAAGAGAACTATGGAAGACCGGATGTATCTGAAGATGCGGAGGTAGATCAAGGTGGAATGTGACATCATTAACCTTACTGGTAATACTTAAAGGACCGAGTCGTCGATAATCCAACTTGTCGCACGGTCGAGTAATCTTGATGATGATCCGGTAAAGGTCAGATTCCTAATGTCCTTCAGGTTTATACACATCATTTAAGTAATTGTCAATGTTCTTTCCCTCACTATGTATTGGGTCCCAATGATTTACTATGTGCACACAGGTAAATCAATGGATCTCCAGTACAATTTTTGTTTGATTCGGGAAGCTCAAACAACTTTGTGAATGATCGTTTGGTTCAGATATGGGGAATCCAACCCACCGTAAGTGATCACGCCTATACGGTGCACTTGGTTGAAGGAAGAGTACAATACATCAACGGGGCGATTCATTCATTACAACTTTCTATTGATACTTATATAGAGGAAGTAGACTTCCATGTAATGAATCTTTGTACCACTGATGTAATACTGGGTTATCCCTGGTTCTATAATAAAAACTCTTCTTTATCTATTGATTGGGTTCATCATTCAATAACTTTTGTACTAAACGATTGTACTCATTTTATTTAATGTGTAAAAAAACAATCCCTCTCAATTGTTTCCTCTCCATCAATATCCGAGTTGTATTGTTCTACTCTATTTTATTGTGTACTTGATCCGGACATTCACGTTTACAATATCGATGATGTCTTGGTTCAATTAACATATTTTGAGCAACAACAACTTAATGAAATCTTAAATGATTTTCGTGATGTTTTTCCGAGTGAACTATCAGATGGGTTACCTCCTAAACGTAATATAGACCATCATATAGATATTGTACCTGGCATTGCACCAATAAGTATACCTCCTTATCACTTACGTCGATCCGAAGAGGATGAGGTATCTAAGCAACTCAAAGACTATTTACGAATGGGTTATAGTAAATCTCCATGGGGTGCACCAGTTCTCTTGGTTAAAAAGAAAGAGGGCACATGGCGTATGTGTATTAATTACCAACGCTTGAATAAAGTGACGATCAAGAATTCGTATCCATTGGCCCGGGCTAACGATCTAATTGATCGTCTCCAGGGAGCTCGGTATTTTACGAAACTTGATCTCCGTACTGGATACCATCAAATTCGTATAAGTGAGGACGATGTTCCTAAAACGACATTTCGTGCGCGCTATGGCCATTATGAGTTTTTGGTTATGCCTTTTGGTTTGACCAATGCTCCGGCTACATTTCAACAAGAAATGAATGACATTTTTCGAGAACAACTTCGAAAATTTGTCGTTATTTTCTTGGATGATATTTTAGTTTATAGCCGTACATTACAAGAACATGCTAAACATGTTCGCTTTGTTTTACAAACATTGCATGACAAATAGTTTTATGCGAAGATTTCAAAATGTGAGATCAATTACTTATCTTGGACATCTCATAACCGAACGAGAAGTTGAAATTGATCCTTCTCGCATCGAGAAAATCAAGCTTTGGCCCACTCTTCGAAATATTCGCGAAGTTCGATCATTCCTTGGTTTCGTCGATTTTTTGCGAAAATCCCTTCGTAATTACTCCCAATTGACGACGTCGTTTACTGATATTCTAAAAGGTCAAACGCGTAAGTCTACAAAACCTATTGTCTGGAATGCTACACTAGACCTCGCCTTTAAGGAACTGAAGGACCTGGTGTGCAAGGTTCCTTCACTTCTTTTACCCGATCCTTCAAAACCTTTTGAGGTTGAAACCGATGCAAGCGATTATGCTATAGGTGCTATCTTATATCAAGATGGTAAACCAATAGCATTCGAGAGTAAGAAACTTGATTCTGCTCAATGTCGGTATACCGTTCACGAAAAGGAATTATTTGTAGTTATACATGCGCTCAAAACATGGCGCCATTATCTTTATGGAAAGGTTGGGTTTATTGGGAAAGTATATCCATGGATTTTATTGTTAGCCTTCCTCGCACCCAAAAAGGCCATGATGCCATCTGGGTTGTGGTTGATAGACTAACTAAAATGGTCAGATTTATTGCTACTAAAACCATGGTAACAGCTCCTGAATTGGCTTACCATTTCGTTGACGAGTTATTTCATTTTTATGGATTACCGATGGATATTGTGAGTGATCAAGATCCAAAATTTACTAGTGACTTCTGGACGCAAGTCTTTAAGAAGTTAAAAACTACATTGAGCATGAGCTCCACGGATCATCCTCAATGTGATGGACAAACAGAACGAGTAAATCAAATTATTGAGGACATGCTTCGAGCATATGTTGGTACAAAACCAACAAAATGGGAACGTTATCTCCCAATTTTGGAGTTTGCTTATAACAGTTCCAGCATACGTCGACGGGATATTGTCTTTTTATGTTGATGTATGGTTTTCAGCCAAGAGCCCCGATTGATGTTAATATAAATCATGATGAGTTGCGAAGTACGCAAAACTTTCTTCGGGATATGCAAGATATGTTGCATATTGCACGAGATAATATAAAAACAACTCAAGATAGAGCGTGTTTTTATGTCGATCATCATACTGGCAACCTCGTGTATTCAACCCTGGATAGAAGGTAATTTTACGTGTACCTCACAATTCTAAGACGTTGTCTAAGGGTAAGTGCGCTAAGTTAGCCCCACGGTTTTGTGGACCTTTTACAGTCCTCAAACGCATTAGGTCATCAGCCTATTGTCTCGCTCTTCTCGATGGTGTTGAAATTCACCCAGTTTTTCATGTGAGTTTTCTAAAAGAACTTCTACGTTGTCGAGTTGTTATGCGCGTGCGTGCAGAACGAGGCGGGACCACTGGGGCCTCGGACCGAGAAATAACCGAATGAGGGGAGGGGAAGGAAACTAGCGATGTAATTCGCACGCGCACAGACCCACAGAATCACAGGAATTGCAACTAGCTACAGAACACGAGATGGAGACAAAACCAATGTTTATGTATATATAAATCAAGGTGTTACAACCGGCAAGCCGGCGAGTGATGGGCTCCGACGCCTGCGCGCACGCACACAAACACACACACACACACACACATGGAATGCGAGATGGAGGCTCTGCCGGGAGCACTCGGGCGTCCAGTGGAGCAGAGTCAGCCTCCTGAAACCTGCATAGAACGATTATGGAGACGACAGAGGAGAGGAGAAGCGCTCGGTTCCAGTCCGGCAACACTTCATCCTGCACAAACGTAGTTATCCTTTCAATACCTCTCCCTCTCTTTTATAGCCCAAGGAGGGAGGCCGTTACCACCTATTACATCATGTTTATTCCCTGTCCTTTCGGACAGGGATACGCCTTGATTTTCTCCCTACTGAATGCGTGCTACTTAGGATTTCACCTCAGCCGACTTGTACCTATCTACGTACTATACAAACAAAACTTGTGCCCACGTGTAAGGGCCGGTTTACGCACGTTATACACGGTTTCCGCTTAGGGATGGTTTTCTCCACGACATCCGCCCCCACCTAACCCCGCATCCACCGGTATGTGCCAAAATTAGACTCTGGCTGGAGAAGACCGGCCCACGCTCACCCTTCATCCTCTGTATCGACATCCGTTGTGTGTCGGTCGTTGTCGCCATCCAGGTCGTCCAGGTCCGGTTCAGCCTCGTGCCACTTTTTGAATGTGTTGATCCTCTTCCCCGCCACCGGTACCGGCATCCTCGTCCCGTCGAGCTCCGCGAGATGGTAGGTCCCATTGTCGTTGGTGCTTGTCACCACATAAGGCTCGAACCACCTTCTTGCAAACTTCCGCATTGCCCTATGCTGGTTATCGAGGTTGTTGTCGTACACCCAGTCGCCTTCCTCGATCTTCTTTGGTCTCAGTCAGTGAATCTGGTCGAACTGTCCTTTGTTCTTTACCCTCGCCCTCTGCAACTTCTCCGCGGCTCGGTCCACGTCCTCCGATCTTCGCTCCAGTTGCCGAATCCGTGCTGCTAATAGCTCCTCCTGGCTCATCTCGTCTTTCCAGCCCACCATGGCCCATGAGGAGATTGTCTGCTCCATTGGCATGATCGGCTTCTACCCATACATTAGCTCTGCCGGCATGAACCCGGTTACCAAACTATGCGTAGTTCGGTCCGCCCACAACGCGTAAGGTAAGAGCCGCGGCCAATTCTCGACTTGCCCTCCACACGCCTGTACTAACGCTTTGACGATTGGCTTGTGTCTGTGCTCCACCTTCCTGTTCGCCTCCGGATTGTACGTCGTGGTGAGCAAGAGTTTAGTTCCTAGCCGGTCAAACAACTCTTCCGCCTCTTGCGCGTCCAATTCCCCGCGGTCGGCCACGATCTTACCTACGCACCAATACCGGCATACCACTTCTTCGATAAAAAATCAGCACACGGCTGCAATCGTTTTGTTCTACAACAACGGCCTTCCAGCTGGTTCGTCAGGTCCTCCCGAGCCAGCACCAGATACCGCATCTGCCCTACCCTCATCAGCATCGTCACCAGATCCACCATCCACTTGAAGTGACCGATCGAAGGGTAGGTCGGGTGAAGCTTGTCCCGATGTCAAACTATGGAGTGCACCTGATAGCTTTCGCAAGTCGTCACAAACCGATGCACGTCCCGGTATAGTCCCGGCCACCAGTACTTCCCCTTTAGCTTCTCGAATGTGGCCCACGTCCTGCGGTGTCCGGCCCAGGGACTCTCGTGGTACGCCGTCAACAATTCTTCCTGTTCCTCTTTCTTCTCCACCACTCGGAGCGGGATGACGTTTCTCTTCTTGGGGTGCTTCCATATGCTCCTGTCCCGTAGGAAGAATCGGTACACTTTCTTCCGAATTCGGTTGGCCTCTTCCTTCGTCCACGCCACATCCGGTGTCATTGTCTTCAGGAACCTGCCAATCTGGAGCCACTTTCCGTCGTACTTGCTCTCGTCGAATTCGTTAAGCGTCGGAGTGCTCCCCTTTCTTGTTGTTACGTTAGCTGACCTGAAGAAGTCATCGCCAACTTCTTCGTTATCTGAAACCATGCCGTCCTCGTCGTTGAACCTCGCCCTTGAAAGCATATCGGCCATGGCGTTATCCTTTTCGGAGATGTGCCGTATCTCCGGGTTTAGGGACTTGATGTACACGATCCACCTGAGCATTGCCAGGTCCGGAGTCACACATCTGGAAACCATACCTAGAATTGGTAGGCAGTCAGTCTCGATGATCACTTCCGTCCCGATCAGATAGTCCTTGTCAGCCTTAATTGCTGAAACGATACCCCATAGTTCGCGCTTGATTTGGGTGTATCCTCGCTGCCGCTCGCTCAGTACCTTTGCCCCGAACCGGTTCGGGAACTGTACGCCGTCTTCGTCTTCCTGGTTGATCACCCACCCGATCCCGGTCGGGCTCGTGTCCACCGTCACGTAAATGGGGACTTCCTTACCGTAAACCGCTTTCCAGAGAGCCGGTGCCGCGACGAGCGCCTCCTTCAGTCTCCGGACCGACTCCGTGTGCTCGTCTCTCCACTCGAATTTACGCCCTTTCTTCAGCAACCCCTAAAGCGGTTCCGCGACATGCGCGTAGTGCGGAATCCAGATGTGATAGAACGCACATGCCCCAAGGATCCTTCACACCTCGGTGACCGACCCACAATCATCTTTCATCACGGAAATGGCTTCTACCTTTGCCGAGGACGGCTTTCGGCCGAAAGGCCCGCACAGGTGTCCGACTACCAGGAGCTCCGGCTGTCCGAAGGCTGATTTTTCTCTTGAGAAGGTGAGTCGCGCACTCTCGAGTCTTTGTAGCACCTTCTCGCAGTCGCGGATGTGATCCGCCACGAACCTCCGGCAACCGTCGGGCCTGACCGACTCGTCCTTGTCCTCCACCGGACTCGCTTTGATCAGGATGTCGTCAAGAAACGGCATGGTGATGTCCGGGATGTAGTCCCTCAACACCTTGTTCATCGCATGCACCATGTGCGCCACCGAGTTCGTTCTTCCTTGTGGCAGGGTACACATCCGAACTAGGCCGAAAGGAGTTCGCATCGTTGTGACATCCCTGCTCTCTATGGCTAGCTGGAACTGATTGTACCCTGAGTACAGGTCCCCCACCGAGTAGATCGACCTCCCTGCGTAGGCCTCCACGAACTCATCGATGGTCGGTCTGATACCTACGTTACGAATGGTCACCTTGTTGACCGGTTGCAGGTCTTGTATGAAGCGCAGTGTGTCGTTCCTCTTCAGCACGGTAAACCACCGATTCGAATATGGGGCACTCGATAGTTCAAGGATGCCCATCTCCACGTTCTGTTTCAGTAGTTCCATTAGCTTCGGGATGTGAGCTCTGGGTACCGGAATTGGTTTGAGATTCCACGGCACATGCGGTACCGTGAAGATCACCATTGGTTCCACAACTTTCGGGTCTACACACCAGATCTCCTCCGGTGAGAATGCGAAAGCCTTCCCGTGCCTCCCGAGCATTCTCTGAAACCGGTCCTCTTCCGTTGCCAGTAGAAAACCACCCCCACCTATCTTGAGCTCCCGTAGCGTTATGTCGGTGAACATGTGTCCCATGCTGGCCGGATCTCGTAAACTTGGGTTCGACGCGACCCCCTTGATCCGTAACTCACTGTCCTCCGGCAAGGGTGCCGCGATTGGCCTCACCTTCCGGTCTACAGTCTTGTACTTCGTACCCACTCGGGCCGTCCGATTCGACTCGAGTCCACTACCGAAGTCGGTGATGACTTCGTACATCTTTTCCGAACATACCGGAATCGTCCAGTCCTCATTAAGGCCTTCTCTAAACACCTCCCGTAACTTCCCCAAGGTGTCGTTGAAAGAGACTGCCTCCATGGCTCCGTTGATTTCATCTTCAAGGCTGAGGACCCCCCATGCCCGAAGTCGCTCCTCCGCCCGCTTCTTTTCCCAGCCAACTACGCCGACTATCGTACAACCTCTGCTATCGAAGAACCAAAATTTTCTTCCTATGGTACAGGTCTTTTCGCCTATAGTTCATCTGTGGGGTTTTTCCACAGTGTCCGGACTATCGCGGCCCCACTCCTTAATAGCCCTCTCTAAAAATCCCCTCGGTTTTCAGCACCGAGGGTCTCGCGATTATGCTCAAGGTTCGGTCGCACCGTTAGGAACTGAACCAAGTGACGCCCATCTTGGCTCTTCACTCGTGCATATGCCGACCCGTTGTCCAGCACCTTTGTCTCCATGCGCGCCGCCGTGATGTACGGTTCTCAGAGTATCACCGGATGCGAGGACGTCTCCTTCACGAAGAAGTGTTGGTCGATCTCGACATCGCCGATTTTCACTCGTACATTCGGGCAGGCTCCGTGTAGCTCCTCCGTGGTGCGCGTTGCTGCCCGTATAATCCACCCGTGCTTGGTTTTGATCGGCCACTTTCCCTTCTTGTCGAAGTCCATGGAAATCAAGTTGATCTCCGAACTGTGGTCTACCAACGCCACCACCGGCTCCTGGACGTCCCCGATCTGAACAGGGGTTTCCGTAGTGGCCCTAGCCCAATGTAGCCTCGAGTAGTGGATTTCCGCCAATTTGTCCTCCAGGGCCATGTCTTCTAAGTGCGTCGTTCACACCTCCACCGGCTTCTCTAGCTCCGGCTCCGTTGAAAGCCTTTTCCGCTTCACCAAGTCTACGATGGAGTCGTGGAACCCCTTCTTGGCGATACCGAGCACTTCCCTTAGCAACAGCTCCACTTTGCTGTCGAGGATCCGTTCCTCCAGGACCTTTCATAGGTCCATGGTCCTTTCGATATTCGTACTCAACCGATAACCAGCCTTCTTGGCCTTGTCTAGTGCGCCGGATGCACCGACATCACTCTGCTTCGGCCCGAACCAGGTCTCATACCGTGGTGAGGGTCCGGCCCCCCCGGTCTTTCCCGCTCGTTTGTCTTCCAGCAGAACCTCGTAGTTCTGGCACGCGGCTTTCACGGAGCCCATTTTCTCTTCTCACTCCACCCAATTACCTCCCAGACCCATCTTTCCGCGCGGTTCGCTTCCTCTTTCTTCAGCCTTACGCCGGCGAGGCCTTCCAGCATCACCGACCAGAATCCAGCTTCCTTAGTCTTCCGGTCTTCATCGCTTCCGACCCAGATTCCAGCCAACGCCGAGTAGTGGATGGTCCCGGCGTGACGAGCCGCCGCTTCTTCCATCAGTCATTTCATACCCCCTTGTCCGACATTCAGATCCAGGGCCCTCCGGGTCTCGCTAGCGTGCACCCGACCGTTCCATAGGTACACCACGTTAGCTCTTATCGCTTCGGCGAAGTCCCCGCAGTCCTTTCGGGCGTGGCCGACCACATCACACCACAAGCACCGGCTCCCAGTCGGAGGCCTTCGGTCACGGACTTGTTCGTCGTCGTCCTTCCGTGCTTGCGCAATCTGGAGGTCCCACACCATCTGAGTCAGCTCCTCCAGAGCCGCTCCTCCGGACGAGCCTTTGACCATGCCGGTTGAAGTCGAGCCGGGCTCGAGCCAATCTCGGGTCTCTTCCCTTCATGCTAGTGGGGGTACCTCGACCTTCCTTGTCGCAACAGAACCCGCCCCCATCAAGCCTTTATCGACCCACTCACGCCGTTTGTCAAAACGGCCGCAGAATCTCTTTACCACGGCCCAATCAGTTGTTAGGCTGTCATCGGTCTCTAGCAAGAAGCCCACTTGCTCCCGGTCCCTTGCGTTCCAGCACGGTCCGGTCCAGCGCCGAAAGTTGTGCGAAGCGTTCTTCAAACTCCCGAAGGAGCACCGACGCGTTTCTCCCCTTTTCGGGGGTCTCCACCCATTCCGTGAAGTCCTGCTTCGACAACCGAAGCGCGTCATCAAGGCCGTATTTTTCAAGGAGCCGACCTTCGAACTCCTCCCAAGTTCGACTCTTACCCCGTACCTCAAGCACCTCCGCGTGGATGCCCGGCATCGCCACCCGAGGGAATCCGGCCAGTCGTCTATCCTGCGGGATGTCCCTCATCACCATTTCAGCTCGGTAGGTCTCCAAATAGCTCGTGGCGTCCTTGCCCCCGAACCAGCCTATCGTGCCAATGACCGCTTCAATAGCCCTATCAAGGGCGCATGTGCCTTCACGCACACTCACTATTCGATCCACAGCCGAAGCCATGGCTTCTACAAGATCCGACCCTCTCATCTTTCTATTCCTCTACCGCCTGTTCACGTCGGGTTCACCAAATATGTCGAGTTGTTATGCATGTGTGTGGAGAACGAGGTGGGACCACCAGGGCCTCGAACCGAGAAATAACCGAATGAGGGGAGGGGAAGGAAAGTAGCGATGTAATTTGCACGCGCACAGATCCACAGAATCACAGGAATTGCAACTAGCTACAGAACACGAGATGGAGACAGAACCAATGTATATGTATATATAAATCAACGTGTTACAACCAGCAAGCCGACGAGTGATGGGTTCCGATGCCTACGCGCACGCACACGCACACACACACACACACACACAGAACGCGAGATGGAGGCTCTGCCGGGAGAACTCGGGCGTCCGGCAGAGCAAAGTCGGCCTCCCGAAGCCTACACAGAACGATTATGGAGACGACAGAGGAGAGGAAAAGTGCTTGGTTCCAGTCCGGCAGCACTTCGTCCTCCACAAACGTAGTTATCCTTTCAATACCTCTCCCTGTCTTTTATAGCCCAAGGAGGGAGGCCGTTACCACCCGTTACATCATGTTTATTCCCTGTCCGAAAATATGCCTTGATTTTCTCCCTACTGAATGCGTGCTACTTAGGATTTCACCTCAGCCGACTTGTACCTATCTACGTACTATAGAACAAAACTTGTGCCCACATGTAAGGGCCGGTTTACGCACGTTATACGCGGTTTCCGCTTAGGGACGGTTTTCTCCACAACAACGTTCTGGTGACAATACCGTTACAACTGAAACTCAAGTGAGTTCTAAAGATTTATCTTCTAAACCACAGGTATGAGAAAGAAATCTCGATGTTAAAACCAGAAAATTACGTACTAAAGAAATCCGAGAATTTAAAATAAAATAGATGGATAAATCAATAAAAGATGCCACATGGGAACGGGAAAATACTCTCAAAACTAACTTCCCTAACTTTCCGTTGCAAGAGTGCAATGTTTTAAAGAGGGGGGGAGTATGTTACGGGCATGACGATATAATATCCCGTAGTGAGAATTTACCGTAGTATTCTATACACGTGGATAAGAGTGAGGGTTAGATGAGAGTGTAAAGAAGGGGAGGATTACTTTTAATCCTCGGGATTGAGACAACCCATTAGGCCAAGTGTGAACTTGCCTGGGTTGGCGGCCTTGGGTATCTTTATAAATAAGAGGGCTAGCTACCCTCATTTCATCATCTTTTGACTACGTCGAGACTCTGTTCTTGTGGTGGGTCAACTCTTGTTGCGAGCACGCCAGCACCAGGTACGGCTCGACGCCACGACAGTGGTATGGGACGCCAATCGAGGCTCGAGTCCATCTCGATCCCTTCGCTCGAGGGTGGTCGGGTGGATCAACACCCTTCTTTCTCTCTCTCCTTTCTATCTATCATTCTTTTATCCTTATCATATGCTTACATTAGGGCATATCTCTAATAGAGTTCCACATATTAGTTGTTGGAGAGACACTAGTACTAATTCATTGTTTTCCTAATTTGAAGTATGAATTGTGACCTACACCAATTCTAAACCAAATGTAAATTGACATAACATAATACAAACAATAGAATAATAGAGTCACATACCATACGGGTGTACTTTTAAACCCCAAGTTAAGAACCATTCAGCAGCAACTGTACTTTTACAGTCTTGTTATCTGTGGGATTATACATGTATAAGTGTATAAGTGATGGTACGAGATAAGTGTAAAGTCTTTGTATTAAAAGTCATGTGTAAGTGTATGTGCACATGTGCACATAAGTGTGAGTATATTAATATGTAAAGTGGGTAGGTTGTTACAAGGTTATGTAACTAACTTACAACCCTCATTGGATGTTCTTGGATTGTAACCCTCATGGAATGTACCTATATAACCCCACCATAGGGGACATGAATGAGAACACTAGTTTTCCTCTCAACATTGTTTTGTCTTTCTCTCTTTCTCTTTCTCTCTAGTTTCTTCACGCTCAACCCCCTTGGCAAGGGGGTGGAGCCGTTCTTGGCTCCACCCCCCATCCCTCAACAAATGAATACTAATTTTCCAGACCAAGATGGGGGCGATGCCAGGAAAACTTCGGTATAGATGGACGGGACCAGTTTGGATTGTGAACAATAAAACTGGTACATATCAATTGGGAGCCCTATCAAGTGAGATTTTACCGAAATGGGTAAATGGTTTCCAGCTTAAACCATATCATGGACCCATGCCGAAAAACCCATTCAAGGCTGAATCAGAAGAAAAGTAAAATAAAAAATAAAAAATAAACTAACTATAGAATATTTTCTTGCCAAATCATAACTAACTATCACGAAGAGATTCTTGGAGTAATTTCAAAAGACTATAAGTACAAGTAGTGGAGGCATATTTCTATTAGTCATTATTACTATTTCTAGCCATCACTCCACTTGTACGCATAGTCATTACAAAATTAATAGTACTTTTATTCCCTAGGCATCGTGCAAAAAATTAATCTCTTAAAACCTATTTCTGTAATGATTGTTTCACCACAAAAGCAAAAACGCATTCGAGCTTACAGGTTTTCTGATTTTAGTCGCCATAGCCCACAACGTTTCTCATAGCCACCACTAAGTGATGTTCTGTCAATCGACGACGACAACATGCTGATTGTCGTATCTAACAACTTGCGTCGTGTTAGGAAACAGGTCCCTCCAGATGGGAAGTGAGAAGAACAATGTCTATGAGGAAACTCGGCCCAAGACGATAGGCCGAGGCCGAAACCGGATGTGGAGTACCCGGCAACGGAAAACCCGGTGAGAACCGGATGTGGAGTACCCGGCAACGGAAGACCCGGTGTGAACCAGATGTGGAGTACCCGGCAACGGAAGACCCAGTGAGAACCGAATGTGGAGTACCCGGCAACGGAAGACCCGGTGAGAACCAGATGACGAGTACCCGGCAAGAGCCGGATGGTGAAGGCCCGGTGAGAAGTGCTAACCAGATGAAGGGACATATTCGTAAATATGTTTTCTGAGAGTCCATCGGGGCTATATTTGTAAATAGCTGAAAACTCATATTAGTATAAATATGACTTAGGGCAAACTTAGTGGAATCGTAGTTGTCATTCTTGTTGGTGCAAGATTTGAATGCGTAACTGTGTACAGAGAGAGAGACAGAGATAGGAAGAGGTCGCTGCCTTTGTTGTAACCGCCGCTTGTGGCGAAGATAGCAAGCTCGAGGTCGTTGCCTCGGTGCTTTACTATTGTACATTGTGATATAGTGATAGTTTGCAGTCTGTGGGTTGCCGTGGTTTTTCCCTAGTTTGGGTTTTCCACGTTAACATCCTGTGTACTCTTCTCTTTACTGTGTCGTGTGTCTTGATGCTAGCCTCGGTTGTGGCCGAGCGTTGTGCTTAGTGAGCGTGTATTTTTTGTCACGTCATTGGCTCGTTTGCAATAAGTTACAGGGATTTTTTTAAGTCGCAGAATCAGAGCTGCACCCGAACGCGAAAGCTCTGTTGGCAGAAATCGATGTCTCGACAATCACGAATAAGAAGGTAAGAGCCGTGTTGGAGATGCCAAGAGGTGGGTTTGACGTTGTCAACAAGGTCACAAAGGATGTTTTTTGGTTCTATTTCGGTGAATATTCGCCCTCTACCAAAGCGTATCAGACACAAGGAGGTAGGGATGTGTTTTTTCATGAAGTTGCAAAATTTTTATTGGAAGTAGGGTTTGTTAGTCCCAGATTCTATTGTATGCCCAAAAAGAGGGCCAGATTTATTATCGCCGCTTATGAAGGTGAGGCTTTCGATTGGGGGCTACTGTCGGCAGATCCTCTGAGAGAGCAACTAAACGGAGTTCAAAAAGGAAAACCAATGAAGCCGATTTTTGCTCGTTGGTTATCGGTATTATTTCCGACTTCAGAGCCAGAAAATCGATCAGAGGTGTGTCGGCCGCCTAAGGTACAATCATCCTGAACCCGACAACAAGTCCAACAGGAAGAGTGGAGGGAAGAAGAATCAACGCAGGACGATACCACTCAGACCGAATTTGTCAAACCGGACCCAAGGCACCAACAAGAATCGGAACAACAACAGTCGACGCAGTCTCAACAGTCGATACCGCAACCCAAACTTGCCTAGCAATCGCCGACTCAACCGTCTAATTTCCAATCACAGAGGATGCAACAACAAGGGACGATAGACGAGCAACCGTTAGAGCAGCAGGAATCGAGACAAGTCGACATTGACCAGCAATCGTCACAGAAGTAGGAGTCAAGACGAGTCGACATTGACCAGCAACCGCCGAAGCAACGCAGGGTGAAACAATGGTCCCAAAGATACTATAGACCAAAGCAAGAGCAACCTGCGTAGAAGAAAAAGAGAACTAACGATCAAGCCGCCCAAAGCACACAAGTACCTCGTGTCAATCCAGATGACACGTCACGAGTTCAAAAAGGGCAGGCATCAATGGCAACGGTGCAAGACGCACTTGGTTTTTCCGACATCCCAGCAATAGCACATGAGCTAGCTGCCATTCTGTAGTTCGAAACATCATATGAACTGGTAGAATGGTTAGCTAAAAGACTTCAAGAAGTGTCGGAAAGAATGGCACAAGAGCACAGAGTTCAAATAATGATCCAGAAGTCATTATGTGGAGCTATCGAACCAAACGAGCAAGCGGAAGTGGATAGACTTGGTCGACATCGAAATGCTAAAAACAGAGGTGAAGCCATTCAGATACCACCATTACATGAGGCATTGGTGGAAGTCCACCGAGAATATGAAAAAGCTAGCAAAGCGGCCAGGGATATGGCCGAATTATACAAACAGGCTACAGCAGTTGCAGATGTGCTTAATGCACAGTATAAACGGATGCAGGCAGAGAATTAGCAGTTGAAGAATAAACTGCAAGAAGAACAAGTGGCTCTAGAAAAAGTGAGAGAACAGATATTATAGCCAGAGTCACAAAGACAACCTTTGGAGACGGATTTGGAATTTCAAAAGAGGTTGGACCAAGCTGAAAAAGCACGAAGAGAGGCAGAAATTAGGGCAGAAAAGACCGAGGACAGGTCCAGAGAGATGGAGGCTCGATTACAGTTGGCAAAAACGGCGGCTGACAGATCTTTAGGGGAAAAAGATAATGTAATACAAGAATTACGTCGATAGTTAGCCCAACAGCAAGAGGCTACAAGGCAACAAGTCGAGGAACTGAGAGTATGTCAAGAGCCAAGAGATTTGTTTTACAACACAGTTGGCTGGTAAAGACAAACTGATAGACGAAATCAATGAAAAAATGATCCAGCAGCAAAACGACTGGAATGAAGAGAAAGCGAAGCTGGAAAACCGATGTGCAGAGATTCAAACGGCCTCCGAGAAAAGGCGACTTGACCTCTTAGTGGCACAAGCTAAACTGATGCAGGCAGAAGGACATACCAATGCGGTAATCATTTATTTACGGAAAACACTAGCAACAACACAGTTTGAGGCTAGCATGACTCAGGATAGGGTTCAAGCGATCATTAGACGTCACCGAATTAACACCCTAAAATTGGTCAATGAATCATTGGAGAAGGGTTGGCAAACATGGTCGATGCAAGCCGTAGAGCTTTAGAGAAAATAGGAAAGTGCAAGGCAAAGGCTTCCTCAAGATGTTGGAGGAAGCAATGGCAACAATTCAGGAAGATATTGCTAAGGACCTATACGACATGGCGGCTTATTTTAAAGAAGAAATTAACCGAATCATGCAGGAATTCGACAAGCATGATGTCGAGACATCGGTCGAGTTAGACAATATCGAAGCCGAAAGAGTAACCAAAACCCTGGACTCGGCGCACCGGATTCAACATAGCTAAGACCATCAACTGAAGAAGCCTGCCAGGTAAACGACGGAGAGGACACCGAAGATGAAGATGAAGACGACGTAAGCGTGGCAACACAGGAAGCAGAACCCTCCTTATTCGACATTTTGCAGGATGACGCAAACGATGATTTGGAGATGGAGGAGGATTTTTCCTCCGAGCAGCAGGAGTAAAAGGGTTCTGTGGGTTCGCCGGACAACGTCCTAGCCCACGGGCGTGCCAAGTGTTACCCGAACAAGTATAGATACGTCGGAGTCGGAAGGATGTTCGGAGTCAGAGTCAGAGTCAGATCGACAGTTCAGATCGATGACTCAACAGATAGCCAAATAGGACATAGTTAGTTACGAAGTTTTGTAATTCTTGATAATTATAGGCAATAGGATTTCTTGATGAGAAAAGACCTTCGGGTTACCTATAAAAGGAAACCAAAGGCATTGTAAAGATCTATCGTTGTAATTAGTAATATAAAGTTTGGTTAGGAAATCTCTGTGTACGAATTACTTTTTTGCCATCTATTTCTTTTTGTCTAAACTATATTACATAAGTCACGATCTCGGTGTCTGTTATCACCGATAAGTTTACAAATAATTAATATCTATTCTTCTAACCACAACTTCTTGATAGAACGTTCGGTACAAACGTTCGTCTTATACTATGTCGGCAAAGTAGTAATTGTCGACCTAACAACAAGTCCATACATGTATTTTCTTTCTCAAAATGGTACTTAGCACATAGCACATGATATGTGTGCAAGCATGGTGTAATCACAACATCCATAGCCTCAAGCATGGTGTAGTAATAATATATTAGCTAATATGATATTTTATTCCACAGAAGTAAAAATAAATAACTTATAAAGCCAATACCATGATATAGTTATACTTGTAATGGTACTTTCCATACCACGTGGGTGCTCAATTACAAATGGACACAAAGTTTCAAAACCTTTCTGTTTTAAATCTTGCATCAAGCACACAAGGTTCTCGGAATGCAGCTTTAAAGCTGACAACTTATTATCAAGTTCGCAATGTGCATTTTTGCAAGAATCAAGGTCTCTCATCTGTGATCCTAATTGAGTGCCCATATTGTTCAACTCTTTCTTCAACTCCTCTTTCAACACCTCACTTTCTGAATTTTGGATTGTCGATACAATCCATTCATACTTAGTCTTTATTGAAGAGAATTAATTTTCTACTTGTATCTCAGCTGATTTAATTGCTTCAAAATCAACAAGTAGTGCTTGTATTTTTTAGTTCATGGAAGCTATGCAACCAACCATCATCTGTTCATGCTTTTCAGTCATTGTGAACCTTACTTTTGCATATTGAACTTGGTGGACAGGTGTCCTAGCCGGAATATCCACATGAGAGGTTCCATCCGACTTCAAGCTAGTGTTGGTACTGAAGGGCCCTTTATAATGTTCTGATTGGTGACGATTAAAATCTTCCCAATCAACGTCGATGCCACCCTAAACTTCACATGCAAATGCACGTGCAAAAATAGTACCCACCTCATTGTTACAAATTTGATTAGTATCATAAACGTGTTCATATCTCGTCTTCAATAAGTTCACATATTCCTTCTTCAACCCACTTATGTGGAATCCTCACCTTGTATCGGGATGTGGTGAACCCCAGGTTTTTATCAACCACTCTCTCAGCTCTTCATAAACTTCAGGTCGTGCTAGAAGGAAATAACGTTATGCGAGGGGTGTGCCTCGAATGATGGAGTGACACATCTTCTTCCTCTGAGTTGATGAATTCATCACCCTTTCTCTTGTGGGTATCTTCTTGCTTTTTTTGATAGGTGTCCTTTTTCTTTCCTTTACTGGTTTCTTCACTTTCTCTTTCACCAATGTCTTCTTTATAGGTGTCCTTTTCGTCATTGTCCTGGTCTTCACTCTTCATGTTGAAAGAATATGCGTATACAAGACTCCCAATTAATCAGAGAAGAAAACTCATCAAAATACCATCAACAACCAGCAAATAATCATAGCCAACTCAATCTTGTTTGCATGTACAAGCCTCTTCTTGGATAGAGGACAAAATCTCATCCAACACAAAATCAAAACAATTGTACATGGAACATAGTGTCATGATATGGCAAGACTCGAACCCATGACCTTATGTTATATGACTCGATCTCTTGACCATTATACCATCTATTGTAATACGTAGCATATTATTTTCATTTAAGTTTTATTATAGGAAATTAATGTATATTCCAGATTTCTCTGGAACATTCTAGAAGCTTTAGGATTACTCCTGAGAACACTATAAAAGAAGGCACTAGGCATTATGTTGAACCAAATTGGTTCAACACCAATCTTAAGCCTCTTAGCCATTTGTACTTATCCTTCACATAATATATTAGTTGTTATCATCATCTCTCTCTCTCTCTCATCCTCGCTATCTCTCTCTCCTCTTCTCTCTCTCTCTCTCTCTTGAGAATCTTACGCAGTCCCGTCCTCTTAGTACTAATAGTACATCTCTTCTTTAGTACTATTCCTGACAGTTTGAACCAATTTTCTCCTCAAGCCTACTTGTCATTCTCCCTCATCTTCCTACCCTTTTCCCTACTATGGCTACTATTAGCACCCAAGAATATCAATCCGTTTTCTCCGAGCTACAATGCCTAAAAGAAAAATTTGTTGCCTTGGAACAAGAAAACCAATGGCTGATAGGGGATCTACAACAAATCGCTCTAGAAAAACAACAAACGCAGCAACAACATGGGGAGTTAGCGTTACAGGTACAACGACTCGAAGCAGCATTGCAACAACAAGGATCAAGTCCCCAAGGATTTCATAAAGAGCCGAAGATTGGACTTCCTGTGAAATTTGATGGAACGCGATCGCAATTCAGGGGACTCCTTAATCAGATACGATTAGTCATCCAAATGCATCCTTCCCGATACCCCACTGATGCATCCTGAGTCGGCCTAATAGGCACGTTGCTTAGCGGCTCAGCCTTAGCATGCTTCGCTCCGCTTCTAGAAAAATAATCGCCCTTGCTTAATAACTTTGAAGATTTTATTAGTGAGTTTAAAGCCTGCTTTGGAGTCACTAACAGCATTAGGACAGCGATCAACAAGATCCAACAATTGCGTCAAGGCAATCATCCAGCCTCTGCCTACGCGGCGGATTTCCGTCTACTCGCCTCCAATATCCCCTAGGATGATCAGGTACTAATGGAGCAGTTTTGCTACGGCCTATGAAACGATGTAAAAGATTTACTTTTAACCTTCCCCGAAGAACCAAAATCTCTTACGGAGGCAATCAATCGAGCAGTCCGATGTGACAACCACCTTTTCGAACGGCGTTCCAAATGTCAATTACAAATACCACGCTCTAGGCCAGAGCCCACATACGCCTCAATCACGGCTAAAGCGTTCACACGTGACGTACCTCAAGCAAATACTCCGACACCGATGGAGATTGAGACCATGCGTCGACGTGGCCCGTTATCGGAATAAGAAAAGCAACAACGTCATGCAAATCAATTATGTCTTTATTGCGGTGGACCAGGGCATATCGCAATCAATTGTCCCCATAGGCCAAGAAGACAAGTAAATAAAATCGTAGCCTGTACTAAAACAGAGTCAATTCTTCCCTTAGGAGTGTCTAATAGTATCAATAGTACTAATAGAGTGTTCGATAGTATTAATAGTACTAATAGCCCAAGTATCTCAAACAAATTTGAAATCCTTAGTCAATTAGATGAAGAGTTAAACGATTGAGTCCAGCCAAAATAGGAGCCGTTTGGTTGGACGGCCCTAGATCTGTACAACCCATTAGTGGTTCCATTCCCTCCAAGCAAGTTAGAAATATGTTCCTAGCCCAAGTCATGGTTACTACTAAAAGTACTCCCTTAGTACAAGTCCTAGCACATTTAGATTCCGGAGCCAATTCTTGTTTCATGGATCGAAATTTTGGCCCAAGCTTCTCAGATATCCTTAAGAAAACTTCCTTGCCCCACATCTGTAGTAGTCATTGATAGTCGTCCCATTGCTTCCGGGAATATTGTAGAAGAGTCAGAACCCATTCAAGTTGTCCTAGGTAGTTTTGTGTGTGTAGTATCATTTAATATTATTAGTAGTCCAAAGCATCTCATTGTCCTGGGATTACCTTGGTTTGAACTACATAATCCAAACAAAGATTAGCGAACAAGAGAAGTTTGATATCGACAACCCCAAGAATCTACTCACCGAGTTTCGACCATTTCACTACGTCAACTACGTGAAGAAGGACACAAGGAGGCAATGTTCCTATTTGCCATATCAGTACATCCTTCCAGCAATATTAAGGAGGAATCCTTAGTGCAACTTCCGGCGAAATATCATCCTTACGCCGACGTATTTGACAAGGTAAAAGACGGTACTCTTCCTCATAATCGTCCCTACGATTGTCCCATCGATTTACAACCAGGAGCAGAGCCACCATGGGGACCAATCTACAACTTGTCACCCACCGAGTTAGAAGTCCTTCGAGCCTACATAGAGGAGAACTTGGCAAGCAGGTTTATTCGTCATTCGAAATCTCCAATCAGAGCACCCATCTTCTTTGTCAAGAAGAAAGATGGCTCAGTTTGTCTCGTCGTTGATTACCGCGGCTTAACTAAGGTCACCATCTGGAATAGGTATGCACTTCCTCTTATATCAAGTCTTTTAGAGCGAGTTAATGGTGCCAAGTTTTTTACAAAAATCAATCTATGAGGAGCGTATAACCTCGTTCGGATCCGACGGGAGATGAATGGAAGACCGCCTTCCGCACATGGTATGGGCATTTCGAATATACTGTTATGCCGTTCGGTCTAACCAATGCACCCGTAGTCTTCCAACACATGCCAAATGATATATTCAGAGACCTCTTGGATATCTGTTTGATCATCTATCTGGATGATCTATTGATTTATTTGAACACCCAGGAACAACACGATTCTCATGTACTATTAGTACTAAATCGACTCCATGAGAATGGTCTTTATGCCAAGCTAGAAAAATGTAGTTTTGACTGCAAGCAAGTGGAGTTTCTAGGCTACGTTATCTCCTCAAAGGGCATCTCCATGGATCCAGCTAAAGTCCAAACTGTGCTAGAGTGGCAAATTCCACGGTCAGTACGAGATGTACAATGTTTTCTAGGTTTCGCTAATTTCTACCGCAAGTTTATACAGGATTACTCGAAGATTATTTTACCTCTCACACAACTTACAAGGAAGGGACAAGCATTTCTTTGGTCCAATGAAGCAGACATGGCTTTTCGGCATCTTAAGAAAGCCTTTACATCAGCACCTATTCAAGCTCATGTGGATACAAGCGAACCATTCATCATGTAGGCCGACGCATTAGATTTCGCCCTCGGTAGCATCCTTTCTCAACAAGGACATAAAGAAGAGTTACATCCTGTGGCTTTCCATTTGCATAAATTCGATGTTGCGGAAATCAACTACGAAATACATGACAAGGAGTTATTAGCCATCGTGGATTCATTTGTACAATGGTGGCATTTTTTGGAGGGCTCTCCACATCAGGTCATCGTCTTCAGTGATCACAAGAATCTTTCTTATTTCCATAACGCTCGTGTGCTAAATTGACGGCAAGCTAGGTGGGCTCAATTCCTCACACGTTTTGATTTCAAAATCGCATATCGACCAGGGAAGCAACAAGGAAAGACAAATGCACTATCACGGCGTTCCTATCTTGCACCTCATCCTGGTGATCCAGTGTTCGATAATCAAAAGTGTTACCGGCCGGCAAAGGAGTCCAGAGTGTGAAACGGGGGGTTATTTAATTAGTAGAAATGGTTGTAAGTAAGCTACGAGTGTGGACGGACGGATCGGAATCGGTATGCTGTTCCGGATCCGAACCGATCCCGAACAGGTGCGGATGGCACTGTTCTATAATACAGACCGGAAACCTATTTAAAGGCCCGGATACAATGTAATGAATAGCGGTTAATTAATAAAGCTTAGTGTTGTTATCTCTCTGTGTTAATTGCCGTTCTGCATTCATTGTTATATCTTACGCGTGTGATTATTAAAGACGATCATGCTAAGTAACCTAATTAAGTCGGATTAATCGTTGAGTCTAATCTTGTTGCCGTAACACCCTTTGGTAAAGTGTCTTCCGTAGACACCCTGTGTTAGGCCATTGTTCGGCCCTAAGAGTTAACACAGTTTTTGGCGACCACGATTCCTGTTTTTGCAACGAACGACGGCACGAATGGATGACTAGATCAATGCACGACCTGGTTACAGATCGAACTCGACGCCTTGCCGAAAGGCAAAGGAGACGTGAGGCTTTCCAGCAAGCGGCCCAGGAAATTAGAGCGGATCGCTCGTTTTCCAACGTAATCCGGAGAGTAGCGGAGGACTCCCTCTGGTTACAACAAACATCGCACCCGGACGACAGCAGCAGCCTCCGGGAAACCGAATCCCTTCTCCAGGTGTTGGCAAACGGAGAAGGCGAAGCAGAAGCCTTTCCAGTGTATGAATCGGACTCCGAAGGGGAATACAGCGTGCACACGAACTACCGTCACAGCAACGAAACCCCGGGCGGACCGGAGAACGAAGGATCGGATACCTTACCGACACCGGAACCGGAAGTGCTAACGTTGGAACCCCCGGAACCAGCAGAGGAAGAGCGACCTCTGACACCGGAAGTCGAAGAGGAGAGGCCTCCGTCACCAAAAGAAGAGGAAAAACCACTAACGCCGGAAACAAATCGGGAAAGACCACCGACGCTGGAGAAAATCCTGGAACGAGCACCAACACTACCAGCCCGCGCACCGATACCGGACGATGACATGCCGTTCCAGTACTCCATGTATAGAGATGATCCAGACGCGGAAGCTCATGTGCACGCCTTTGAACAGACATGGGAAGCCAACCATGTGTCCCAGCGATTGACCCCGGATGAAGAGGAACGCTCTAAGATAGCGAAATTTGGTGTCACATTGGAGGGACCGGCAGCAAGATGGCGCCGGACGCAGGACCCGTCTACCATCAACACCTTTGCAGATTTAAGACCTAAATTCTTGCATTTTTTCCAAAAGGAGGTGGACCAGACCGTAATGGTAGGCTTATTTTATACCATCCGGCAGGAAGCAGGGGAGAGCATTCCCCAGTTTGTCATCCGGTTTCAACGGATGCATAGTCAGCTTGCCTGCGCACCCCCGGAGGAGGAATTACGGACTATATTCCTAAACGCGCTCCGGGAACCCCTACGCACGGTTTGCACGGTAATTGACTTCCACACAAGTACCATCGACCAGGTCATTGACCTGGTGAGAGAGATAGAAAAGACAAGCTCCTAGCTCACACTGGGAGCACTCCAACGGGCGTTACCGTCCGATGAAGACCTCCAGTTTCGGCAAGCAATACAGTGCACAACCTGCTTAAATTCCGGACACTCGGCTCTAGAATGCACTATGAGGACGCAATGTGTAATCTATCAATCCAAGGGCCATACGACGGATAGGTGCAAGTATAATCTATTGAACCATCAAGCACCGCCCGTCCGACAAATTGACCCACGCAGCAGCCAGGATGAAGAAGAGGAACGCTGGTGGCGAATGGACCGCGACCGACCGGCACAGGATGTCCGGTATGGCGATCGACGGGAGAATGATGTCCGGTACGGTGATCGGCGGGATAACTATGACCGGCATGATCAGTACCGGGATTACAATAGACGATACGAACATTACGACCGAGAGCACTCCCCCGGGTATCGTTAGCAATGGGAGGAATAGGGCAAATATAACGGGCAACCCCGTCAAGAGTACCGCAATAAGAAGAGCTATAAAAAAAACGGCATTTCAAAAAAGGCGGCTACCCACAAGATCCGGAACAAGGAGCTTCAAGCAGCCAACCGGCCCAAAACCCCGCGTGTACCACAGGACCTGCCTCGGGTACAACAGACAATGCCGAATCCAGCAATACCCGGAAAGCCTACTGCTACTACTGCTGACAAGAAGGCCATTATAGTAATCAATGCCTGGTGAAGAGCTATGAAAAACGACCGGCGGTAAATATGGTAGTCCCTGAGGTGGCAGATCTGCAGCAGGTGACCACAAGGTCGAAGGGCATGGCCAAGGAATGGGAGACGCAGGAGACCATCCGGAAACAAGCGACGGAATGGGTGAAGAAAGCAAACGAGCAGAATGTCACAGACTTACAATGGCAAAAGGAGAACACCGTAGGGCTTGCCAGCGGCAGTCACTCCGAGAACGAGACATGGCAGGCGTTGCAAGAATGCCAGACTACGTTGCCACTAGGAAGACTGCTGAAACTCGTGCCAAGATTCACGGAAGGACTGAAGACGGCCATGACGGCAGGAGAATCATCACCAGCACCGGTACTCTTCTTGAATCCGGAGGAGGGACCAACGGTGGTGGACACCAACAGTCCGGTAATCACTGCCATTGTAAAAGGGAAAGAACTCCCCGGCACAGTTATAAACGGAGGCTTTGGGGTGAATGTAATAAGCCTCCGAACATGTGATGCCCTAGGAATCCACGAGTGGGAGCCGTGTCCGTTCTGGTTGCGGATGACCGATACAAGCTCAGTGCGGCCGACAGGATTAATACGGAAATTAGAAGTCACCGTGGGCGGTCATACATTTCACATCTCGGCAGTAGTGCTACAATTATAGGCACAAGGTGCATACCCGCTATTGCTGGGGCGGCCGTGGTTGAAAACGGCACATATCAAACAGAATTGGAGGAAAAATATAATTACCTTCCGGCGAGGAAAAGCCAAGGTAAGGGTACCAACACAGACAAGGACGAGCACTGGCAAGGAATGTACACCGTTGTATGCAGAGCGCGTCAACATGCTAGAAGGGTTAACTGACAAAGAAGAAGCTCAGTACTTGCAGGAAAACCCGAAGATCATACCCCTCTTCGAAATTGACATTGCCGAAGCAGTAGCACCATACTTACCGCAACCAGAAGAGGCTGAAGCAGAACCGGATAAAGACGCAATCCGGGGGTTACGGCAAGCGCAGGAAGCGTTGGAACCCATTTGAGCAAAGGACCGACACCGATGAGGGAAACGGCAACCACCAAGACAGCAGAGACGGCAAGCCGGTAACTGGGGAGAATGAGGCCAGTAAGGGTCTGAGAGGACCAACGGACAAGTAACGTCACACTAGTAATCATGAAAAAAAAAACGAAGTAATCATGCAAAAGCGAGGAATGAATGGATGAAAGAGCGAGGAGCGAAAAGGTACGTAGTGGGCATTTAAAGCGCCACCACAGGACATAATGCTATTTTAGTACACAACGTGCACACACTCGAAAAAGGCGCCAGAATGCACAGAGAAAAAGCACTGCGCGTGGAGACCCTTTACTTTCGCTAACCCAGGAGCACAGAAGCAGCAAGGCGCTGCAAGAACATCAGATGAGAACCTACGCACAGAGAACCCCCGCCTTCTGAACTCTCTCTCTCTCAATCTCACTCTCATCACCATCCAACCTCGCCACCGCAATCCGACCTCGACACGGACATGGACCCGCAAACGCTGTCGGAAGCCGCCAAGACATGGCTAAAGCAACATGGGCTCGAGGGCTTCTTGATGATGACGGAAGTACCACCACACAAAGAAGCCGACAAGGTGATCAAAGAAATCGACACAGAGGTCATAACGGCGGAGGCGATTCGAGCGTTAACAGGCCTCCCAGAGGGAGGCATACTCACGATTGACAATCCGACCCCGGAGCAACTCATCAGGTATTTTGGTGAGTACTCCCTAGCCAGCAAGGGCTACCGGACACAGGGCGGCGGAGATATGTTGTTCCGCGAGATTGCTCGTGTGCTCCACGAATACGGCCATGTGTACCCTAGACCCCCAGTCATGCCGCAGAACCGGGCAGGGATGATCATCGCCACCTATGAAGGGATCAAGGTGGATTGGCCGGTATTGATCGCAGACGGGTTGTCTGCGGCGATTGAGATCGTCAGAGGCAAAGACGGCAAAGAAAGCCGAGACGGACGGAGGATATGGCACGCCGTAACGCAGTGGCTCACCTTGCTTGTGCCACCCGTCCAGCCCGTCCAGCCCAAGAAGCGAGGAAGAGTGGCGGACGGCACCCCAAAGACGGCTTCCAAACGACAACAGTTGTTGGTCTCTGAGGCCACTAAGGGGAAGGCGGCGGACGCAGAACAGGAGGGAAAGGAGAGCGGCATCCGGAAGCGGCCAACGGATGCGCAGGAGGAACCACCGGCACGGCCCGTAAAGGTTACACTCCGCCGACCGGTGAATAGAGAAGCGGACCCCTTGGTGGCAAAACTCAATGCCGGGACTCAGGAAGAGGAAATAGAGGAGGAGCCTACGGAGCACCTCCAGCGACGGTCGTCGGCAAGGACCGTTGAGGCAGCCGGGAAACGTTCGGACCCTCAGACGGAGGGAACACCGGCTCCCCATACTAAGACTCCCACGCCAAGGGAGGAACCAGAACCGGTGCGCATGGCACCGGAATCAGAAGCCCCGGCACCACCGGCAACACCGCCAAGTCCCATCCCGCCAGAGCCGGAAAGGTCAATGCAGCCTCCCTCGGCCAACCAAGAAGAAGCGCAAGGGGAACCAGGACAGCAGGGTGGTCCACGGGCAAAAACGGAATTGCAACTCGGCGCAACCAGATGGGACCACCCATCTACAAGTGAGCCCATCTGTCAAACCTCCGTGCAAGCACAACAATGCACCGGTAGCCTGTGGCTCCAGTGGATAGGCGAACAGATAGTCGGAGCAGTGGGGTATATTGAGGCAGAAGAAAGAGCGCAAAGCGAACGGTTGCTCGTCATAACCGAACAACTAGAGACGGCCCGGTCCAGAATCCGGTGCCTTGAAAAAGACTTGGATCAGGTCACGACAGAGATGGCCAAAATGGCCTTAATGGCAACACAGATCCAATCACCGGTGACTCCGATAAGTGTACAGAATAAAGAAACGGATCGACCTGTACATACCAATAAGACCCCGGCAACGGAAACCGTTCCGGCAAGAGATGCGGCGCAAGCCCAGGAGCTTGCGGAATTGAGAGATGAACTTGCCGCACAAGAAGCGCTAAGGAGCCGTGAACGGGAATTGAAGACAGCAGTCGAAGCCGAATTAAAGAATACTACTAAGAACCTCCGCCGGGCAGAGGAGAGCCTCCGGAAAGGCCATCAAGCGTACGACCGGCTAAGGGAGGAAAAAGACAAAGTGCTGCAGGAAAAGGACAAGCTGCGGAAGACGGCGGAAACGGAAATTGAACGGCTAAAGGAAGAGCTCCACCAGCAGAAGGACCGCGAGGACCAGGCCCGTCGACAAATCAACGCACGGCTCAAGCAAAAGACAGATGATTTTGAGCACCTGCACCGGGACTACAAACGGCTGGAAACGGAGCATAAGGAACGGATGGTCGAGCTCCAGCAGGAAGTTGATCGGGCCGCGACGGCGATCGCCGACGAACGTGCAGAAAATACAAGACGCTTGGACGAGGTGGAGAAGGTCCGGATGGAGCTCCAGAGGCAGCAGCAGGAAGAAAAGGAGAGAGCGTCAACGGTATTGCAGAAATTACAAAGCACATATCAAAGGCAATTGACGCATTACAGGGAGCAGGCGGAAGACAACGTCAAAATCATCAAGCAAATGAAGGAGGAACGACAAGCGGTGGAAACCAAATCGCAATTGGGAACGGGCCGGATTCAGTCCATTCTTCGGGCATGGTTGAATCAAACAAAACACTTGATTGACGAAAGCTCCGTAAGATGGTGGACAAAGTGGGCACAAAACGCGGCAGACCTCCAATTGCTACGGGCAGACGTGGCAAACCGGCGGAAGGAAGGAGATGATTGTTATACGTTGACTTCCGAGGACTTCACCGCCATACGGGACGAGCTGGCCGACGACTTCCAAGTCTTGGCGGATGAACAGCTGGCGCAGGTCCGACAACTCGTAGCTCAGCTAGACGATGATTGGTTGGACGCTCAAATCCAGTTTGAAAGCTACGAGCGGTCCCGAGTTCGGGAAGCGGCAACGGTTAACCTTAGTGATGAGGAACCGTCGCCGGCCGAGGGCCAGCCCGGAACCAGTCAACCGGAGACCACTACGACGGAGACGCCGGTGTCAGAGCAACAAACGGAGAAGCAGTCGCAGCAGCCACCAACGGACCCGTCGCAGCAGACATCAACAGAGCAGCAGCAACAACAACCAATTCCAGATGAACCATTGGAGACTCTCGAACGAAGCATTCTGGATATTTTGGACGAAGAATAGCAAGGGTCGGTTGTGGATTCGACGTACAAGGTACTGTCCCACGAGCATGCCATGTGTTACCGGCCGGCAAAGGAGTCCAGAGTGTGAAACGGGGAGTTATTTAATTAGTAGGAATGGTTGTAAGTAAGCTACGAGTGTGGACGGACGGACCAGAATCGGTATGCCGTTCCGGATCCGAACCGATCCCGAACAAGTGCGGATGGCACCGTTCTGTAATACAGACCGGAAACCTATTTAAAGGCCTGGATACAATGTAATGAATAGCGGTTAATTAATAAAGCTTAGTGTTGTTATCTCTCTGTGTTAATTGCCGTTCTGCATTCATTGTTATATCTTACGCGTGTGATTATTAAAGACGATCATGCTAAGTAACCTAATTAAGTCGGATTAATCGTTGAGTCTAATCTTGTTGCCGTAACACCCTTTGGTGAAGTGTCTTCCGTAGACACCCTGTGTTAGGCCATTGTCCGGCCCTAAGAGTTAACAAAAAGCAAGTAATCTTGGGACCAACACGATTGCACACAATGCAGATTTTTCACACCCCAATAGATTCCCAGATTACTGACACCATACGTGCAAACTTGAAGACGGACAAATTTGCTCAAGACATTCTGGCGCACATTGATAGCTCTCGGGCATCCTGTTCCCAGTCTCAACAACCAGGTATGGACTACCGACAATTCGAATATCATGATGGTTTGTTATTCTTTAAAAAGCTTGTATATGTCCCCGATTGCTCTTGTCGCCCTCAAATCGTCCAAAGTTGTCACGACACCCATATGGCGGGACATTTCGGTAGCACTAAGACATTGGATCTAGTTCAACGATCCTTTTGGTGGCCCCATATGCGACGTTTTGTCGACGACTACGTTCGGACATGTGATGCTTGTTGCCGAGCAAAGATGCCACGACACCATCCATACGGCTGGTTGGAACCCTTACCGATTCCAAGTAAGCCGTGGCAGTCTATTTGTCTTGACTTTATCACAAATCTACCGGTCTCAAAGGGGTTCGATGCTATCTTAACCGTCGTCGATCGATATACGAAGATGCCACATTTTGTGCCATGTATTAAGGCCATCACTAGCGAGGACACCACCGCCCTTGTCATCCGTGAGGTATTTCAGCATCATGGCCTCCCAGATAGTATCATTAGTGACTGAGGACCGCAATTCGTCTCCAAATTTTGGCAGCATCTCTTCAAGATGCTCAAGGTCTCTTGCAACCTCTCCGCCGGCTACCATCCTCAGACCGATGGGAAGGCGGAACGAACAAACCAAACGCTGGAGCAATATCTTCGGTGTTTCCTAAGTTATCAACAGGACGATTGGGCCCATTTCCTCCACTTTGCAGAGTTTGCGTATAATAATGTTGTTCACTCCTCGACTCGAGTCTCCCCATTCTACGCTTATACCGGTTCTCATCCTCGCTGGTCGGTGATCGACACCCCAGAGCTACCTACCAATCCTCGTGCCGAGGATCATTTGGAGAGACTACGCAAGATCCAGATGGATCTCTCTACTCATCTTCGTCATGCTCAACAGACACAGAAGACTTATGCGGATCGTCATCGAGTATGGCTTTTACGTTGTCACATCAAGACTACTCGACCGTGCGACAAGTTGGATTATCGACGATTCGGTCCTTTCCGTATTACCAGTAAGATTAATGATGTCACGTTCCTCCTTGATCTTCCTCCACATCTTCGGATACATCCGGTCTTCCATAGTTCTCTTCTTGAACCTTATAACGCAAACCCTATTCTTGATCGAGTTACACCACCGCCGCCCCCACTTGAGTTAGACGTCGGCCCGGTGTATGAAGTTGTTGCCATCCTCGACTCCAAATTTGTTCGCAACAAACTTTATTATTTGGTTGATTGGCTTGGCTATACTCCGAGCGAACGTACTTGGGAGCCCGTCGAGCATGTCGTCAATGCTCTTCTTGCTGAATTTCACCAATAGTATCCCGACAAAGCCGGTCCTCAATCAGCGTCGACTCGTTCCACTCGTCATCTTAAGGGGGGGATAGTGTCATGATATGGCAAGACTCGAACCCATGACCTTATGTTATATGGCTCGAGCTCTTGACCATTATACCATCTATTGTAATACGTAGCATATTATTTTCATTTAAGTTTTATTATAGGAAATTAATGTATATTCCAGATTTCTCTGGAACATTCTAGAAGCTTTAGGATTACTCCTGAGAACACTATAAAAGAAGGCACTAGGCATTATGTTGCACCAAATTGGTTCAACGCCAGTCTTAAGCCTCTTCGCCATTTTGTAATTATCCTTCACATAATATATTAGTTGTTATCATCATCATCTCTCTCTCTCATCCTCGCTATCTCTCTCTCTCTCTCTCTCTCTCTCTCTCTCTCTCTCTAATCTTACGCAGTCCCGTCCTCTTAGTACTAATAGTACTTCTCTTCTTTAGTACTAATTCTCTCTTTGCTTTAGTACTATTCCTGACACATAGAGAATACAAAAAATCAAAACAGTTGGACATGCAAAATAGAGAATATGAAAAATCAAAACATACCGTAAATGCGGCACAGTGAATACCTGGAGGTCGTACAAGTTGCAGATGGAATGATGCGAGCCAAGGTCAAGGCAGTGGTACCACACCGCGTTGATTTCTTCACCTTGG
The DNA here is from genome assembly GCF_043228905.1 of Azolla caroliniana. Classification (NCBI taxonomy): domain Eukaryota; kingdom Viridiplantae; phylum Streptophyta; class Polypodiopsida; order Salviniales; family Salviniaceae; genus Azolla; species Azolla caroliniana. The sequence goes on along the minus strand of NW_028230456.1, from coordinate 8,523,307 downwards.
GAGCACACCAAGCCGAGGAAATCACCTATATGCAAGAGGTCGTTGACGAGGTCGTGCAGAGGAGAAAAAAAATCTCGTTGCTCAATCACTACAGAGGAGTTCACAATAGGCAATACAACAACGCAGAGGATGCATGTTGGCTGCAGAGCAATCTCTGCATATACAGAGTTAAGAGAACGTAGGGAAACAGCAGGAACAACGAGCACAAAGGGGAAACAACAATCTCTACATATACAGAGTTCAAAGAACATAGGGAAACAACAAGAACAACGAGCACAAAGGGGGAAAAGCAAGAACAACACGGGAAACAAAGAATCAAAGGTGGAGTGAGAGAGAGCAAGAGAGAAAGAGAGAGATAGGTAATATGTGCAATAGAAACTTTTTGTCATTGTCCGACTGACAACTTTGTGACAAGAGAGAGAGAGAGAGAGAGACTAACAGACTTACCAACTGACACGTTGTCGTGATGTTTCTAACACATAGTTTGAAACCACCCTCGAAAAGAAGCAAAATAGTAGTTTAAATAAACTAGTATTATGAAGTCAACTTTATTGGTAGCAAAAATACTTTTTCATTTTGCCAAAGATAATTCCTTATAAATAAAAGGTCAAAGGATTGAACCTTACAATAAATAATGATGAATATTAAGTTAGAGGCGGTTTTCAAAAGTAGACAAAAGTAGAGAAAAAAAAACACGTGTGGATATGAGGAGCACAGTAAAGAAAAAAGCTCATAATTTCCTCTTCAGATGTCGAAATTAGAAAAACAAAGATGCATAAGAAAGCTAACCCAAAGAGCTTTCCAAGAATATCTTGCATGGGAAATTTGGGGCTAGAAAACAGAAATAGTGAGGAAAAGAAAAGTTGACTCATATAGAAAAGCTTTTTTTTAGGGGGGAAAAGGCAAACAATCCTAAACCTATAAATAAGAACCTATTCTAGTGAAGACGGGGGGGAGGGAGATGGAACGCGGAAGCTCTACTCAATTGGAAGGCAAAAGAAGAAGGATTAACAACATCAAGATGCATCATCAACAAAGAATCACCTTCTTCTATATTCCACTCTCTTCTTTCCTCCACCTCTCTTCCCCCTTCCTTTATAAATTATTTCTCATATTCATATCAAACCCATTGTAGAATTTATTCTTATTTTATAAAAGAATCTATTATATTGTAATAAACTTGAAAGGACTACACGCTCTCCAAAACAACGCTCGTCCACAACCGAGTCTAGGATCAAACACAGAAAAACGGGTAATTGATGCACGACACAGTAAAGAGAAGAGTACACAGGATGTTTACGTGGAAAAACCCAAACTAGGGAAAAACCACGGCAGCCCACACACAACAAACTATCACTATATCACAATGTACAATAGTAAAGCACCGAGGCAACAACCTCGAGCTTGCTATCTTCGCCACAAGCGGCGGTTACAACAAAGGCAACGACCTCTTCCTCTCTCTCTCTCTCTCTCTCTCTCTCTCTCTCTCTGTACAAAGTTACGCACAGAATTATCGCAACAACGATAATCACACACCTCTCACTCTAAATTTGCCCTAAGTCATATTTATACTAATATGACTTTTCGGCTATTTACAAATATAGTCCCAATGGACTCTCAGAAACATATTTACGAATATGTCCCTTCATCCGGTGAGCACTCCTCACCGGGCCTGCATCATTCGGCTCTTGTCGGGCACTCGTCATCAGGTTCTCACCAAGTCTTCACCATCCGGCTCTTGCCGGGTACTCATCATCCGGTTCTCACCGGGTACTCCTATCCCATCCAGAGGAATCTGTTTCCTAACAAACCCCCCCTTCACTCTGGCATGGGATGTCTTACTAGTCCGATCCGCTTCCGACATGCATCCAGCTTGTCGGGTATCAGTACTTTGGTCAACATATCTGACCCGTTCTCGGCCGTGTGGATCTTCATGAGCGCGAACTCTCGATCTTCTACTCGCTCCCGAATCCAATGATACCTATGTTGGATATGCTTCGTCCTGGAATGGTACGTTGCGTTCTTAGCAAGGTGGATGGCACTTTGACTGTCGCAATAAAGCCGATATTCATCTTGTCGTATACCGAGGTCACCGATGAAGTCCTTCATCCATAATATTTCCTTGCCGGCTTTAACAGCCGCCATGTACTCCACCTCCGTGGGTGACAACGCAACCGTCTTCTGCAGCCTCAACTGCCACGAAACAGCTCCCCCTGCATATGTCATTACATACCCGGATGTAGACCGGCTGGTATCCACATCAGTAGACATATCCGAATCGGTAAAACTGTCAAGCTGGGGTTTACCGGAGCCGAATCGAAGACACATATTCGAAGTGCCCTTCAAGTACCGGAGTATCCATTTGATCGCGTTCCAGTGCTCCTTGCCGGGATTGCTCATAAACCAGCTCACCACTCCGACTGCGTATCCAATATCTGGTCGAGTACACACCATTGCGTACATTAAGCTCCCGACGGCAGAGGCATATGGAACCTTCATTATATCCGCCTTCTCTGCTTTCGTCTTCGGGCTTTGCTTACCGGTAATCTGCAGTTTGCCGAAAGTGTCAATCCGACCGGTTTCGCGTCTGACATGTTGAACCGCTGATGCACCTTTGTCACGTACTTCTCCTGTGACAACCACAATTGCTTCTTTGGCCGGTCCCGGATGATATACATCCCCAACATTTGTCTTGCCAAACCCAAGTCTTTCATTGAGAAAGTTCGGTTGAGAGCCTTCTTCAGCATCCGAATTTTGGCTTGGTCTCGTCCGACAATCAACATGTCGTCCACGTACAGAAGAAGTATCAGGAAGTTGCCTCCTTCGAACTTCTTCACAAACACGCAGTGATCGGCCTGCGTCTTGTGGTACCCTTGATCGGTCATGAAGGAGTCGAACTTTCGGTACCATTGTTGGGGAGCTTGCTTCAGTCCATACAGGCTCTTCTTCAACCAGCAAACCAGGTGCTCCTTCCCTTTCTCCACGAATCCTTCTGGTTGTTGCATGTAGATCTCCTCTTTGAGGTCACCGTGAAGGAATGTTGTCTTCACGTCCAGCTGCTCTACGTCGAGGTCCATGTTGCCGCTATACTCAACACCGTCCGGATGGAGGTCATCTTTACTACCGGGGCAAATATCTCGTCGAAGTCCACGCCCTTCTTTTGCTGGAACCCCTTCACCACGATCCTGGCTTTGTATCTCGGGGGGTTGCCGGCGTCTCCCAGTTTCAACTTGTACACCCACTTGTTTCGGAGTGCCCGCTATCCTTTCGGCAACTCCACCAATTCGTACGTATGGTTCTCATGCAGGGAATCCATCTCATCCTGCATGGCACTTAACCATTTGCAGCTTGGGCGTCACTTTTAGCTTCCTCGAAACTTTCTAGCTCCCCCTCATCGGTTAGCAGGACATGCTCTGCATCCAGAAATCTCCAGGGGGGCCTTCTCTCTCTGAGAGGATATCTCCGCATTTGGGCTTTAGTAACTGGCTCCTCTATTTGTTCTTCATCCGAATCCGATTCGGGGTCTTGACGGGTTCCGATTTAAGCTTCCTCTTCTTCTTCGGCCTGTCTTGTCTCCTTACCGTCACCGGCCGGTTCATCGAGTGCAAACCGGTCTCTTGCAGGTTGGGTCTGCTCATCGTAGAATCGATCCTTACCGGTCGACTTGGAGTTCATTATCTTCTTCTCCAACTCCCAGTCGGCGAGCGTCTTGTCCTCCATGAAGATAATATCTCGACTCCAGAATACCTTCTTGTCAACCGGGTCCCACACTCAGTAGCTGAACTCATCGTCACCATAACCAAGGAATATGCATGGTCGGGTCTTCAGATCTAACTTTCCTCTCCGGTCCTTAGCTACATGCATGTACGCAAGACACCCGAATACCTTCAGATGCCGGTAGGACACTTCCTTACCGGTCCAGACTCTCTGTGGCGTGTCTCCGTCCAAGGGTACTGAGGGTGATCTGTTTATCACATATATCGCCGTCGACAGTGCTTTAGCCCAAAACTTCTTGGGTAATTTTGCATGCGCCAGCATACTCCGGACCCTCTCCATTATGGTCCGGTTCATCCTCTCGGCCAACCCGTTTAGTTATGGCGTCTTCGGCACGGTAAATTCGAGTCGGATTCCCTTCGAGCGGCAGTACTCCTCGAACTGCCCCCGGTATTCACCTCCATTATCTGCTTGAACCGCCTTCAGCTTCCGGCCGGTTTCTCTTTCCACTCTCGCATGGAGCTCTTTGAAGATGGATAGCACCTGATCCTTCGTCTTCAACAGTGTGGCCCACAGCTTCCGGTTGTGGTCATCTATGAACGTCACGAAGTACTGCGATCCTGCATGTGACTTCGTGTCCACTTGACACACATTAGTATGCACCAACTCTAGTGGTGCATTACGTCTCATCGGTGGCCTTGGTCGGAAGGAGGTCCAGTTTTGTTTACCGGCCAGACAATGAGTGCACTTCTCCAAGTGCACGTTCTTCACTAGAATGAGGTTGTCGTTTGCAAGCCTCTTCATCCCCTTCTCGCTCATGTGACACAACCTCTTGTGCCACAGCTCACCGGCAGTGTCGGAAGCCACGTTCACTTCTTCCGGGCATAACCGGGCATTCATCATGTACAACGTGTTGACCTTCCAGGCCCGAGCCACAATCAGGCTCCCTTTGCTGAACTTCATGACTCCATTCTGGATGTTACCCGTGTAGCCTTCATCATCCAGCGGACCGACTGATATCAGGTTCAGTCGAACCTCCGGAACATGTCGGACATCCTTTAGCAGCAGCTTGCATCCAGTGGGGGTTGTCAACCCCACGTCTCCTATGCCGACAATTCGGCATGTACCTTCATTCCCCATTCGGATACAACCGTGTTCACCGGCTGAGTAGGATGAGAAGCATTTCCGGTTCGGGGTAAGGTGGAACGACGCTCCGGAATCGACCACCCAGGTCACCTCGTCGCTGGCAAGGTTTAGCTCACTCTCCTCAGTGATGAGCATCAACTCTTCTTCACTTGCCGTGATTGCCGTCGTTCCCTTCCGGTCCATTCCCCTCCGATCTTTACCGTTCTGGTCCGATGTTCGCTTCGAATCAGTACCATCAGTTTCCTTGTCTTTTCGGAAATGCCGATAGTTTTTCTGGAAGTATCCTGGCTTGCCGCAATAGAAGCAAGTAGGCCTTCCCCTTGACTTTGATTGTGTCCCTGACTTCTCCCGGTTTTGGGGACTACGGTTCCTTTGTCTTCCGCATTCTGATTCGGTAAGGAGCGCTTTGGAGTCAGAGCTCGTATCCTTATCTTTCCGACGCGCCTCTTCATCTAGCAAGCTCGACTTCACTCTTGTTAGGGATAACCATTTCCCTTCCGGCCCGGCATTGCCCAAAGTGACAACCAACGTCTCCCAGTTATCTAGGAGGGAACCGAGCAGGAGTAGTGCTAGTACCTCATCGGCGAGAGGTACTTCCAATGATGTTGCCTGGTAGATCTGCCCCTGGAAGGCATTCATGTGCTCCTCCATACTGGAGCTATCTTGGTACTGGAGTCTTACTAGCTTCCGAAATACCGAAACCTGATTAACGGCATTTTTGTTCTGAAACATAATGTTGATCTTCTCTAGAGCTCATGAGCCTTGCTCTCTTCATTGAAGTTGTTGTATAGACTCATGTCGATGAAGCACCGTATGTACGTCGTTGTCTTCATGTGCATCACCTCCCATATCATGGCATCGATTTTGTCCGGTCTCTTGTCCCCAAACTGAACCGGCAACCAAAGATCTTTAACCACGAGCATGTCCCTCATCTTCGACTTCCACACTGAATAGTTGGAGCCGGTGAGCTTGAACATGCCTCCAACGAATCGTCCATTTTTTGTGTCGTTTCGATCTGATACCACTTTGAAAGGACTACACGCTCTCCAAAACAACGCTCGGCCACAACCGAGTCTAGGATCAAACACAGAAAAATGGGTAATGGATGCACGACACAGTAAAGAGAAGAGTACACAGGATGTTTACGTGGAAAAACCCAAACTAGGGAAAAACCATGGTAGCCCACAGACTACAAACTATCACTATATCACAATGTACAATAGTAAAGCACCGAGGCAACAACCTCGAGCTTGCTATCTTCGCCACAAGCGGCGGTTACAACAAAGGCAACGACCTCTTCCTCTCTCTCTCTCTCTCTCTGTAAGTTCACTCCGGCCATCGTTTTCTACGTTCTATAGTTCGTTGGAAAGCTCTTTGAGAGAGCTTTCTAAAGAATGTTCATTTACTGAATTCCGTTACCGTGGCGAGAAGTTATGAGCATTTTCATCCGCAGCCATCTTTGCCCCACGGTTCCTCAAACGGAAGGTAGATTTTGAAGCCCTAAATCGAGTGAAAGGTACATTCTCTCTCCTTCCCTCTTTGTCTCTCTTTTCCCGTACGGTTTGTCCCTACAATGGCAAATACTCGTAAAACCGCCGCAAAGTTTGGGGGTATGATTGATAATGAGCCGAGATCACCAACAAATCTTGATTCTAATGCAATGGACAAAATGCTTATGAGTCACTTGATTTCTCTTCAAGAAACCATAAACAAGCAAGGTGAAGAGATTAGGATGTTAATGAAAGAGAATACTAAGCTCCAAAGTGTTGTCATTGAGAATGAAAGTCTTAAACAAGTGGTTGCAAAACTTCAAGAAGAGATTCAAGAATGTAAAAGAGCTTCATTTGAAACAAATGAGCGCCTTAACAAGATTGAGTTAAAGGAAGCATTAAAAGAAGAAAAATTGGATACGATGAGGCGGGATGTAAGTGAGATGAAAAATGTATGTACAACGAAGTCATGGGCCGATGTATGTGGTGGGGATGTGTTATCAAACTCATCTAATATGCATGTGATGCATCAAGAGAAGAATATAGAAAGCATAGATGTCCGAGAATTGAAAGAGCGCGAACGACGATCAAAGAACATTGTCGTCCGTGGGATTAAAGAAGAGAGTATGGAAACACCCGCATCCCTTGGAAAGGCCATTGGTGAATTTTTTAGCATGCATTATGGGATGTCAGATGTGAATGTATATGGGGCACACCGAGTTGGGAAACATGGTGTTACTCGCTCCGGAGAAAGGCCTATTGTATGCACAATGACAGATGATACAAAGCGGCGGATCATACTCGAAAATAGTTGGGTATACCTCAAAGGTACACAATGCTTTGTGAGTGAAGATCGTACTATCTCACAACAAAATGCTCGTCGTAAAGCATATGAAGAAAGATTGAAAAACAAGGTTAAGGATGTGCCTAAAGATGGAAATGTAGGCAAATAGGGACACGTGATCTATGAGACTAACCCACGCCTTTTACGACTATGCTTTTGGAATTGCAATGGATACCCATGGAATGCGGGATTTGGCATAGAGGAGTTCACCAATGACTCGGATATCACACTTCTTGTTGAAACATGGGAGCATGATACTCAAAGGATTCAAGGTTTAGGAAACTATAATGTACACTCTTTGATATGGAAGAAAAATCCAAGACAAAGAAGAGGACAAGGAGGGGTGGCATGTTTGATTAAGAAGGAAATAGAGAAATATGTGTCAATCATAAAAAATGATGAAAATAAATGCTACATATGGCTCAAAATAGAAACACCTAATGATTTGCCCACTTTTGTTGTTGGATGTTACATTCCTCATCAAGATTCTAACTTTTATGCTTGTTTGGATAAAGATCAACCGTTTGCCAATCTAGAAGATGATATTGCTTATTTCAAATCCAAAGGGGAAGTTATTGTCTTTGGTGACATGAATGCTCGTACAAGAAGTTTCCAACTTGATTCACAAGAATCTTTCATGCCACATATCTCAAGGATGCAAGAGGATATGCAAATGTATAACCGCTCTTCTAGCGATGAAAAAGATCCGGACCAATTTGGGAAACTACTCCTACAAATGTGCAATAGTACCGGATTGCTTATTGCAAATGGTATTTCCTTATGGCCCAACACTAATGGTTTTACATGTAGAAAATACAACGGAAATAGTGTGATTGATTATGTGCTACTTTCCGAAGGTATTTTGGATCGTATACATAAATTCTCACTTGGTGAATGGACACCGGAATCAGATCATAGGCCTTTATGTATTGATCTCAAATGTATGCATAGGTTTGATTGTGAGAAGGCTATTGAAGATAATAAACAACCGCACTTGAGCATGAACCTTAAGCGAGCACCCATGTATTCCAAGATGGTTGAGGATATGTTACAAATGACAAAGATACAACATGGTGCCACACTAGAATGCAAATGGGAAGCTTTCAAGAAAGTCATTCTCTCATGTACAAACAAATGTTTTTCGACCAACCGCACATCTTGGAAATGTACCAAGAAACTTAGGAAAAAATGGTTTGATAAAGAATGTCGTGAAGCTCGAAAGTGCCTTATGGTTTTGGATGTAGTTAAGGATAAAGAGAATTACCAAAAGCATTTGCATGAGTATAAAAGGCTTATTCAAAGAAAGAGAAGAATATGGGAAGTTACTCAACAATTTATCCAAACGCAAGAGAAAGCACATGCATGTGCTAAATTTTGGGAAAATCTAAAGGGAAAACGTGTTGAGAGTTATGGTGACTTAACTCTTCACGACTTATCTATGCATTGTAAGAATTTATATGAGTTATCTCTTGCCGGAAAGATGATGTGTTATGGTTCTCTTTCACATATGCCTTCCTTCTTTACAATTGAAGATATATGCATAGGACTTAAGAAATTGGCCTCTCGAAAGGCAAGCGATCTTCAATGTATAAAGGCTGAAATGCTCAAATGGACGGGAAAGGAAGCACATATATGGATAAGCGATATGTTTAATGATGCATTGCAACATGGTATGCCGTACGATTGGACTACAAATTGGATCAAACCTTTACATAAAGGTGGAGATATAAATAATGTAAACAATTATCGAACCATCATGGTTGGCTCATTAATGGCAAAACTATTTGGATGTATAATGGAATCAAAGATAAGTGTATGGGCTGAAAAAAGTGGTAAGAGAGCTTATGGGCAAGCTGGCTTTCGGAAACACCATAGCACCATTGATCACCTTATCACCCTTCGAGTATTAATGGAGGAAAGTCGCCTTAGAGGTAAAGGTTTATATTGTTGCTTTGTAGACTTCAAGAAAGCTTTTGATATGGTACCTCGTGAGCATCTTTGGAGGCGAATGGAAGAACTTGAGGTGCCAAGTGAATATATGCTTGCAATTTCCCGAATTTATGAGAAGGTTATATGTTGTGTGCGCATGAAAGATAAACTTTCAGATTTTTTCAAAATCACTATTGGTGTTAAGCAAGGATGCCCACTCTCACCAACACTATTTGGTCTATGCATTGATGAATTGGAAGAAATGGTTACCAAGTTTGCAAAGGAAGAATGTGTTGAAGAAGTTGCCATTGGGAATGTTGTGATTATGCTTTTGCTATATGCAGATGACGTAGTGCTTTTTGCAAATACTTTAGGAGATGCACAAAAGCTTATGAAGGCATTGGAAAAATTTTGCATGCATACTAAATTAAGTGTCAATAGCTCTAAAACAAAGATTATGCTTGTGAAGAGCCAAAAAAGAGATAAACCATGCATTATGTACAACAATGAGCCACTTGAATGTGTGGAAAGCTTCAAATATCTTGGCCTTGAAGTTCCTTCAAATCATAGATGGAATGAATGTGCTACACGCTGTCCTAGTGTAGGTTGCACACTATGTGGAAATTATATTTTTGTCCCTCCGGATAGAGAATGGAGTGCTCGGTGAGAACCGGAAGAAAACGGCATACCGGCAAGGAAGAAAACGGCATACCGGCAAGGAGGAAAACGGCATACCGGCAAGGAAGAAAACGGCATACCGGCAAGGAAGAGCCGGATAAAGAGACATAAATGTAAAAAGAAAGGAAATACTCACTACTACGCAGGGCGTGATTTGAACTCTGCACCTCCACGTTGACAAACCCCAACCTTACCATTACATTAACTTATCTTAAGTGTTTTAAATATAGATTTAATACGTATAAGACCTTTATTTATGCATACCTTTATTAAAAGGTAAATCGTGTATTTTTTTAATATATGAAAAAGAAAAACACGAGACACTAAAAATAACTCATGCACATCTAGCGTGCATGAGCCCTATACTTAGGAAATAAAAAAGCATCACATGCACATTTAGTGGACATGAACACTTTTTGTAAAAAAAAAAAAAAAAAAAAAAACATGAAGCCATGCTTAGCTCTTCCTCCCTTATATAAGGAGGAGAGAAATATGTAAAGGGTTGTTGATTATTTGGATTAAGAATTAATCAATACAAAAATTATTCGTGGGATTCACGATTTATACGTCTACATCTCTCTTAACACCCTAAGTACCAATTAATATAGTATACTCGCGTGATTCACGAGTTTCTTATCTTTCTCTTTGCTATTTACTCATAATTAATCTCTATCTCACGAACTTCTTTCTCCTAGTCCAAGACCTCTGTTTTTCCCACCCGACTCACGCAACGATCCGGAGTCGAAAGGCACGACACAGTTGGTGAACCCGACGTGAAAGCGGGTGGCAAGGAGATGGAGGCTCAACAAGCTAACAATATGATGGCGATGTTCGAACGGATGCTTCAAGAACAACGCACGATGTCGGAGATTTCGGCATCAGTAGAGCGGCTCGTGCAACGCAACGGGCAATTTAATGGTAAGGATGTGTCGCGATATTTGCAGGACTACAAGGCGGAGATGCTCCGGTGCCGGGCTTCGGAAGGACTGCAAGTGACATCCTTTAACCGGGTGGCGACCGACGGGCTTCAAGGGAGTATCCACGGGTTGTAACAACAAAATCCGACGTGGGAAGCATTCGAAGAGGCGTTAAAGACCACATTTGCCATCGAGGACTCCTCCAAGGCAACGCGGAGGGGATTCGAGGATTGGGTGGAAACGTCAGGTAAGGGGCTGAAGGTCCTCGAAGTGTTTTCGACATTCGAAAGTCGGTTCGGGAGGTTGTCCGCGAGAGATCAAACTATTCTTGCACCGGACAAAGTCATCATGTTTTTGCGAGCTGTGGACGTCCGGGACCGGAAAGATCTCGGAGTGCTTCTTGAGGACACGACCACCGAAAGCGGCCTCACCGAAACATGGGAAAGCGTGCGGGATATCGTCGCGCGTTACACGAAGAGGGGGCAATGGCTTGCCAACGAAGAAAAGAGGGTTTCGGAACCGATTCCGAAACCGAGAACGGGACTGGAAGACCATCAACCGAGGGCTCGAGAGATTACGGCCGAGAAGGGAGTCGACGCGTCTACGGTGGAGCAGCTGCTGAAGGAGATGGAGAATCTAAAGATCGCGATGGTGAAGAAGTCGGATGACCGCCCCACAAGCTCCAAATATACGGATCGACGGTGCATATGGTGCGATAGCGCCGAACACGATCGGAGGGATTGCGACGACCATAAGGAGGCGCTACGATGGGATCTCATCTACTACGAGGGAAACCGGATTCATTCGATGGACTCTCGGAAGCCACTCCGACCGAACTTCCGGAAAGGCGGCATGAAGAAGGTGCTCGAGGAGGAGTTAGCGGCAAGAAGCAACTATGCGACAACCGCGGGAATATGTGTCGGGGAGTCAACGGGAGCGAAGGCGTCTTTCTGGCCGGAGGTGCTAGGAAACACCGAGAAAACCGACTCCAACGATATCCGAAACACCGTGGAAGGCGTCCGGGAAGCTACGGGATGGGAGTGCCCTGTCGACAAGAATAGCATATACGCCCTGTGTCAATTACATGAGGTGTATGTGGACGAGAAACGACGGCGCACGGAGGATGCGGCCGGACCATCGAAGATACCGGAAAGCTGGAACTCCGGAGGTAAGGGAAAAGAAAAGGCGACTCCGGCATTCAAGCTCGCCTCGGACATAGAACAACAAACCGACTTGAAAAGAGTGTTCGAGGAAAGAATCTTGGATAGCCGGGTCGATTTTTCGCTGCGGGAACTACTCGGAATAGCGAAGAAGGAGTTTCACGATCTTCTCATGGATCTTGTGAAAAGGAAGAGACAAAGTACGGAGGAAAATGCTCCAAGGGTGAATGCAAATACCGTTTCAATGAACGACACCGAAGTGGAAGGCGAAATTCCGAACTCCCACTATACAAGGCCACACTGGGCACGTGCGACTACGGAGACTCCGGTCCGAATCGGCAACATCAAAGAACCCATGCTAGCATTGATTGATCACGGATCGGAGATCAACTTGATGTCCAAGGAGTTCTACCGAAAGGGGAAGTGGCCTATAAACACCAACCATGGATGGAAGATTCGGGCAGCCACGAAAACGACAGAAGACCTATTTGCGGCTTGTCCGGATGTGACGGTAAAGATCGGGGATGTCGAAATTGACCAAAATTTCTTTGTGCAGGATGAGGTTTCACATTCTGTCATCCTCGGCCAACCCTTTATCACGGCTTCACGGATGGAGACGAAGGTGCTCGATAGTGGTGCGGCTTTTGCGCGAATTCGGAGCCAAAACGGAGGGAAATCCGTCCAATTCCTAACGGTGCCGGCAAATCACGAAAGGAACAAGAGGGAACTCTTGTCCCAAGTGAGAATGGATTTTTAAAGCGGACTATTGCGAAGTGGGGAAGTGATAGTCCGAGAAGCCCTGATACCCCACACAGGAAGAAAACTCTCGGAGCAAAACAAGTACGAATCGGCCCGGATGGGGCATCTACGTACACGGCCGTAACCGAAGGAATGAAGAAACAATACCGACAAGTGGAGGATAAGTTACGGTCGGCATCAATAATAAAAGAAGACGAAGAAATCGTGGGAGTGATCAAGGAAGTGTTCTATGGGAATACACTACAACGGCTTGAAGAGCTTGCGGAAGATAAAAGCCAAGGGAACCGGGTAGTCCCGGTGGAATCGGTCGAGATGTACGAGATCGTTGCGAAAATGGGGCCGGATGCGCTCCGCAAAGAAGAAGCAATGGTAAGTACGAAATACAAGACCGTGGAGAAGAAGGTGAAACCGGCCGCGGGACCACTACCCGCCGATAGCGAACAAAAGAAGAAAGAAGTCTCGGGAGATCCGACACTTCGGAAGTCCGTGGATATCGGACATGCCTTCACAGATGAGACCCGGAAGAAACTTCGGATCGGTGGAGGTGGGTTCCTCTTACAAGAAGAAGAAAAACGGTTTCGAGAGATGTTGGAGCAACATGGCAAAGCATTCGCGTTCACATCGAGGGAGATCGGATGCATTGATCCAAAGATAGTGGAGCCGATGGTGATTTTCACGATTGATCATGTACCGTGGAACCTGAAGCCGATTCCGGTGCCACGGGCGCATATTCCGAAAGTCATCGACTTGCTCAAGGAGAAGGTGGCGATGGGGATTCTAGAGCCATCAAGTGCTCCGTACTCAAATCGATGGTTTACGGTTCCGAAGAAGAATGGGTCACTCCGATTCATCCAAGACTTGCAACCGGTGAACAAGGTCACGATCCGGAACTCGGGAGTCGGTCCGATAGTGGACGAATTCGCGGAAGCTTTTGCCGGACGTGCGATATACTCCATCGGGGACCTATACTCGGGGTATGACCAATTCCAACTAGCCGTGGAGAGCCGAGACATCACTACCATGCGGACACCGATAGGACTAGTTCGAATGTGCACACTACCACAAGGAGCGACAAACTCGGTTGCACATATGATGAACGCGATGAACAAGGTGCTTCGAGATTGCATCCCGGAGATAACGATGCCGTTTCTAGATGACATTCCGATGAAAGGATGCGCGGTGGAAGAAAAAGATGAGACTATGGATGATCGGGGATGCCGAAAGTTCGTGGTCGACCATATTCATGATTGCGAGAAAGTGTTGCGAAAGCTAGAAGATGTGCACCTAACACTTTCCGGGGAGAAATCGGCATTCGGGCAAGAAGAAATATTGGTGGTCGGACATCTATGTGGACCCTACGGCCGAAGACCGTCACCAACAAAGATCGATGCGATTCAAGCTATGAAGGAAGTATGTGAGTCAACATCGGAAGTCCGAAGGTTTCTGGGTGCGTGTGCATTCTATCACATATGGATTCCGCACTATGCACATATAGCGGACCCGCTCTATCACTTGTTGCGGAAAGGTAAGAAATTCGAGTGGAAACCGGAACACACTAAAGCCATGAGGAAGCTCAAGAAGACACTATGGAGGGCGGAATCACTTAAGAAGCCAAGCTACGAGCGGCCAATCATAGTAACGGTTGATACAAGTCCAACCGGTATCGGGTGGGTCATCAATCAAGCCGACTCGGATGGTTCGCGGTATCCGATCCGATTTGGAGCAAAGGTCCTCAACGAAAGGCAACGCGGATATGCACAAGTCAAAAGAGAATTGTGGGGAGTCGTGTCGGCGATAAAATCGGATCGGGATTATTTGATCGGAGCTGAAGTGGTGATCGAGACGGATTGTCTTCCGATACTCGGGATGATGCGGTGTTGTACGATACCGGATGTGGCTATGCTAAGGTGGATTGCATATGTCAAGTCACTTAATCCGGAGGTTCGACACATCTCGGGGAAGGACAACGCGGTAGCGGACATGTTATCGAGGGCGCGGTTTGAAGACGACATAACCGAATCAGATAATGAAGAAGTTTCCGAAGACTACTTCACGTCAGAACACATATGCCGAGTGAACGTGATCCGAGAATTCCGGGAAGAAGAATACGAGGGGGAAACCTTGATGATCGGGAAGATGCTACAAGAGGTCGAGGATTCAACCAATGATAAAGAAAGGAGAGCCGAGATCCGAAGGAAGAAGAGGCAAGTCCAAAAGTTCTTCTTGGAAAACGGTTTAATATGGAGGGCGCCGAAAAGACCGGATGGGATACCACTTCGAGTAGTCGGGACGAAAGAGCAACGAAACCGGATAATGTCCGAGTTCCACGAATCCGATTGGGCTGGACATCGAGGAACATGGGCAACTTTTGTGAAAATCAAGCAAAGATATTGGTGGAAGAACATGTATAAAGATGTCGCGGAGTTCACAGAAAGCTGCGAGAAATGTCAAGTCTACTCCGGGGTCCGACACCGAGATGAGCTGCATCCGACATTCTCACCGACAATCAACTTCAAGTGGATGGTCGACATTGTAGCTATGCCGACCGGGATTGGACAAAAGAAATACTTGGTGTTAGCTCGAGAAGATCTCACAAACCAAGTTGAAGGTCGAGCGCTTCGGAGGAAAACGTGTGCCGCGGTGTGCCAATTTCTTTTGGAAGAAGTGTTTTGTAGGTACGGCTGCGTAGGACAAGTGATTGCGGACCGGGGAGAACTCGACTCGGACAAAGCTAGGGGATTCTTCGCCAAACATGGAGTTCGGTTAACGTTGACAACGGCCTACAATCCGGAGGCCAACGGGAAGATCGAACGAGGACATAGTCCGATCGTGAAAGCACTTGCGAAGGCATGCGACGGAAGGGTGAAGGATTGGCCACAAATGCTTCCGTATGCACTATGGGCGGATCGGACGACGCATAGCTCCGTGACCGGTTACATGCCGGCAGAACTCATGACCGGACAAGCACCGGTAATGCCAACGGAAACCGCAATCGCGACATGGACAATACTACCGTGGAAGGAAGAGATGAGCCGGGAAGATCTACTAGCGGTCCGGATACGACAACTGGAGGGAAGACCGAAAGATGTAGCGGAAGCGTCACGCCGACAACAAGAAGCACGATTCCGGAACAGAAGCCGGTTCGACACAAAGCACCGACTACGACCGAGGAGGATTGAAGAAGGAGATTGGGTGATCGTCTATGATAGTAGCTTGGACCATCAACATACAACGATGCGGAAATTCGCGAAAAGGTGGTTCGGGCCGTACGAGGTTCGGAAGGTCTTCGACAACGGGACGTACCGACTGTCCGAGTTGGATGGAACAATACTATGAGTGCCTATAGCCGGGAAGCGGGTGAAGATTTTCAAGAAGCGGACCGACGACAAACCTTATGTGATCCAAGTCGAGGCCGACAACGAGGAGCAATCGGACGAAGACCACAATGATGCGGGAAGCGAAGAAAGTGGATTACAACTCATAGTCGACATAAGGGGAGAATCGGAGGAAGCTTCGGATGAAGACGGATACGAAGAATCAAGAACTTCGGCACATACCGGAGGATGTGCGGGTTTGGAGGGGGCGAGTGTCGTAGTGTAGGTTGCACACTATGTGGAAATTATATTTTTGTCCCTCCGGATAGAGAATGGAGTGCTCGGTGAGAACCGGAAGAAAACGGCATACCGGCAAGGAGGAAAACGGCATACCGGCAAGGAAGAAAACGGCATACCGGCAAGGAAGAGCCGGATAAAGAGACATAAATGTAAAATGAAAGGAAATACTCACTACTGCGCAGGGCGTGATTCAAACTCTGCACCTCCACGTTGACAAGCCCCAACCTTACCATTACATTAACTTATCTTAAGTGTTTTAAATATAGATTTAATACGTATAAGACCTTTATTTATGCATACCTTTATTAAAAGGTAAATCGTGTATTTTTTTAATATATGAAAAAGAAAAACACGAGACACTAAAAATAACTCATGCACATCTAGCGTGCATGAGCCCTATACTTAGGAAATAAAAAAGCATCACATGCACATTTAGTGGACATGAACACTTTTTGTAAAAAAAAAAAAAAAAAAAAAGCATGAAGCCATGCTTAGCTCTTCCTCCCTTATATAAGGAGGAGAGAAATATGTAAAGGGTTGTTGATTATTTGGATTAAGAATTAATCAATACAAAAATTATTCGTGGGATTCACGATTTATACGTCTACTTCTCTCTTAACACCCTAAGTACCAATTAATATAGTATACTCGCGTGATTCACGAGTTTCTTATCTTTCTCTTTGCTATTTACTCATAATTAATCTCTATCTCACGAACTTCTTTCTCCTAGTCCAAGACCTCTGTGGTTCCCACCCGACTCACGCAACGATCCGGAGCCGAAAGGCACGACAACGCCGCTTAGAGGCGGGCAAACGAGCATACTATGCATTTGAGAACACATGCAATCTTGGAGATATTAAGTGTTGGGTCCTCAAGAAATATCTTTTTGACACTTTGGTGACACCAGTTCTTCTCTATGGGGTGGAAGTATGGGGCGGTAGCATCCCTAAGTCTATGTGGAAAGAGTTTGAAAATGTCCAAAAGCATTTTCTTACCAAGTTTCTACAAGTTAAGAAACAAACGCCCTACACCCTCCTCCTCCTTGAGACGGGATCGCTTCCCATTGAGATCATGGCCATGGAAAGGGTTGTTGAATACATGCTTAAGGTTCAAAAAAGTCCCTCACATCGACTTCCTAGAATTGCGTGGGAAGCAAGCAAAAAGATCCAAAAGACGCATAAAAGCAAAATTTTGTGTTCCGGTTGGATGCAAGATATAGAAAAATGGTTTGGTAGATGGGATGCGAGACACTTGCTTCATGATGCATCATTAGATTCCTCTGTAAATGAGGCATTTTTGCAACGCCAATGTATCATGACATGGGACAAATGTGGAGGCTCACGCTTCACACATTATACTACACATGTTGCACCTAACTACAAAACCATATTCTTTGCGGAACGGGGAAATCGTACACATCCATACATGTTAGAGCCCATACCGTTATCTGCCATTCGAACCATTGCTTCCATGCGACTTAGCTCACATGCATTGCGATGTGAAACAGGGCGTTGGGGTACAAGTGATGAGAGTGGTCGGCTATGCACACTTTGCCCTAAACAAGTTCGCGAGTCTGAGTATCACACTTTGATACAATGCTCTGCCTTTGATCATATTCGACCATGCTTTCCACATCTCTTCAATCGAGCCCAATCTTTGCATGAATTCCTCTCACAACCACAATGTGCACTCTCGATTGCAACATTCATTGGTAAAGTTCTTGAACATCGAGAGTCACTACTCACTTTCACACGTATCACGTGAAATGTAATATTTTTGGTCTCATAGGTCATATTTGATCTCCGAAGACGATAATATAATCTATCTATCTATCTATCTATCTCTCTCTCTCTCTCTCTCTCTCTCTCTCTATACACAGTTACGCACAGAATTATCGCAACAACGATAATCACACACCTCTCACTCTAAATTTTCCCTAAGTCATATTTATACTAATATGACTTTTCGGCTATTTACAAATATATTCCCAATGGACTCTCAGAAACATATTTACGAATATGTCCCTTCATCCGGTGAGCACTCCTCACCAGGCCTGCATCATCCGGCTCTTGCCGGGCACTCGTCATCCGGTTCTCACCGGGTCTTCACCATCCGGCTATTGCCGGGTACTCGTCATCCGATTCTCACCAGGTACTCCTATCCCATCTGGAGGGATCTGTTTCCTAACAAAACTAATGTTTGGTTTGACCTACGTATCTTATATGTTATTGTCATTTGTGCTTATTTGTTTGTGTGTCTTGTGACAAGGGAGCGTTTCAGGCTAGCCCACCGGGTCTTCACCATCCGGCTCTTGCCGGGCACTCGTCATCTGGTTCTCACCGGGTACTCCTATCCCATCCGGAGGGATCTGTTTCCTAACAAAACTAATGTTTGGTTTGACCTACGTATCTTATATGTTATTGTCATTTGTGCTTATTTGTTTGTGTGTCTTGTGACAAGGGAGCATTTCGGGCTAGCCCATGCACCCCTCCTTTCACAAAGGCATTCAAACTTACGTATCTTATATGTTATCATCATTTGTGCTTTTTTGTTTGTGTCTTATGACAAGGGAGCGTTTTGGGCTTTGCCCATGCACCTCTCCTTTCACAAAGGCATTCAAACTTACGTGTCTTATATGTTATTGTAATTTGTGCTTATCTATTTGTGTGTCTTGTGACAAGGGAGCGTTTCGGGCTTGCCCATGCACCTCTCCTTTCACAAAGGCATTCAATCTTTCATGTCTTTCGTGTTAGTGTAAATCTTGCTTGTGTGATCCTGAGACTTGTGGCAAGGGAGCATTCGTGCTTTCCCATGCACCTCTCCTTTCACAAAGGCATTCAAAATTGTGTCTCCCGTGTGTAAACCTTGCTTGTGTGTTCGTGTGTCTTGTAACAAGGGAGTGTTCAGGCTTGCCCATGCACTACTCCTTTCACAAAGGCATTCGAAACATTGTCTCTCGTGTGTGTATGTAGCCTTTTCCTTGTGTGTCCATGTGTAAGCCTTTCTCACGTGCATTCGTTCACCTTGTGACTAGGGATTGATTTGGGCTTGCCCATGCACCTCTCCTTTTCACAAACGCATTCGAAACTTTGTCTCTCGTGTGTGTAAGTAAGCCTTTTCCTTGTGTGTCTGTGTGTAAGCCTTTCTCACATGCATTCATTCACCTTGTGACTAGGGGTTGATTCGGGCTTGCCCATGCACATCTCCTTTTCACAAACGCGTTCGAAACTTTGTCTCTCGTGTGTGTAAGTAAGTGTTTTCCTTGTGTGTCCATGTGTAAGCCTTTCTCACGTGCATTCGTTCGCCTTGTGACTAGGGGTTGATTCGGGCTTGCCCATGCACCTCTCCTTTTCACAAACGTGTTCGAATACTCATGCCTTGTTTGTGTAAAACTTCCTTGTGTTGTGCATGTGAGCCCTATTTCCTTCTCGTCCATAACCCCAGCAGTTCCGCCTCACGATCTGCTCATAGTGACGGATTTTCACGACAACGTTCGAGATCTTCTCCAGCTTGGCTTCCACACAACTCTACCTAGGAGAATGAAGTTATAATTAATGTATTAAATTCAATCAGGACACTTTGACTGTGAGCTATAATATCCTTGTACATTCGTATAGTTCTTACATTTGAATTTGTTATTTGAATTTGAACCTCGTTCAATGGATGATGATCCACTATTTTTTGCAGTAATTGTTTTATTTTCAATTTTTAATGTTTATTTTCTTCCTTGATTTAGTACTAAATTTTTGGCCAAAAGTTGGTACAGTATAGCGTGCTTCCACCTAGTACACACAGACATATGTGGGTTGATGCTCAAAATATTGCTAGGAGGTTCTTAGTACTTCATAACATTTGTAGAATATGTACACGGAAAGTGTGGGCTTACTCGATTAAGTCCAAAGATGAAGCGATTGTGGTCTTCACTCGATGGATAGTTGAAGTGGAGAACTATTCCAGACACCGGGTGAAGACAATCTAGTCCGACAATGGAGGTGAATACACCTCCTAAGCCTTCAAACTGTACCTGACCGACAAAGGGATCTGGCACCAAAAGACTGTTCCATATACCCCCATGCAAAATGGTGTGCCGGAACGGATGAACCGAACAATCCAAGAAAAAGTGATGGCAATGCTCTAGCAATCCAAACTAAAGCTGGAATTTTGGGTTGAGGTGTTGCAGACAACAATCTACTTGATCAATCTATCGTCGTCACGAACAATCCGGCTCCAAGTGCTACAGGCACTTTATTCAGGAAAACAATCGACCTACGATAGGCTCCGTACATTTGGATGTGAAGCCTATGCATTCATTCCAAGGGAGAAAAGGACCAAGCTAGCACCCCATTCGATAAAGTGTACTTTTCTTGGCTATGGAACTAATGGGGAATTCAGATACATGTTATGGGATCTAGAAAACTGAAAACTGATCTGAAGCACTGATGTAGTCTTCAATGAAGATTCAATCCTGTTCAGCCGATCCCAACTAGCAATTGGCAAAAAGGTCACCTTCAACCTTTTTGAGAAAGAATCAGAAGTAGACACGTTGATCATTGAATCCGAATCATCCATTTGGCAAACTGTCGAAGCTAACTCAGCCAACAAACCCCCTGTCGAATCTATATAAGCAAATGGTTCAGTAGCCGACTCTGAATTGGCTACACAATTGACAAAGCCAAAGTGGCCAAGATGCCGAATGACCGATCTGAACTAGCCAAGGCATCCATACACCAGTCAATCACTCTCGAGGAAGAGGATAATCTGACACATACGTGTGACAATTGGCATAGCAGATCAACTCAACGGACTCCTTGTGACAATGGTTCAAAGAATGTTGATCGGCCACATGCCGATTGAAGAATCTAAACGGATAATATCGACACCAAGGAGATCTAGACGAGTTTGAAGGCCAACAGAGTTTTATCAACTGGGCCTTGACTACGTCAATTACGTGGATGTAGGCGAACCAACCTCCTACGAGGAAGCTATAGTTGCACCAGACACCGACACATGGCTAGAAGCCATGCGATCTGAGATGGACTCGATCAAGGAAAATACCATATGGGAGCTGGTCAAAATACCCGCCGGAAGGAAGCCGCTACCCTGTAAGTGGGTCTACCGATACAAGTATGAGAGGATCTCTAACCGGCCACAACTAGTCTGCACTTATTCGAATGCAGGTGCAAAGATTGAACAGACAGAAATCACAGAGACGGTGGAAAACAAAAGTATAGAGACACAAGTATTTTTACATGGAAAACCCTAATAGAGAAAAACCACGGGAGTCCACAGACTCCAAGAATATCACTATATGCAAGAGAAATACAACTAAGAAACTCTAAGGCAACTACCTTGACTTCTTCGTTATACGACGGTTACAACAGAGTTACTATACGCTCTCACTCTCCTACACACTCACAGCTACAAAGGCAACTACCAACTATAACTATATATCTATCATCATTAGTGTTTTGCCCTAGTTATATTTATACTGATATAACTATGATATAACTTTAAGGCTATTTACAAATCTGACCTAAATAAGCGCAACACAAAACCTATTTACATACATGGCTTTTTATGAATGCCTATCCAGACAGCGATTCGGATCAGTATTACTCATTGAGTGTAGAAATTGATCATTCATATGATTATTCTTATTCTTTTGCATATATTTCTCTTTTGCATGATGTGCCCTTCAAGTAGCTTTGGCATGTTTGGTAGGTTGTTATCCTATCATATAGCATTAAGTACATAAATGTTGGGTTACTAACACTAGTGGCTATCATCTTAGTTTCGTTCCACAACTACTTAAACATATTCATCTTACCTATATTGTATATCCTTTTTTATACATTATGGCCTTCTAGCCATGTATATATTTGTCAAATCATGGTCAACATAAGTCGTGTTAGATATTTAGATATTGAATTTTTATAGAGTATGACAACTCGAAACTACTAATACCTTGTCTTCTTCCTAATCCTAATATTAGCATGACCAAAAGGTCCCATCAATAAATTAAAGTTGTCAAAAGTATTGGAGGTTTCTTGTTAATGACAAGGTAAATGTAATTGTATGCCCTTTCATGTATTACCACCATATGTGTTGTATATATGTATGTGAACTTCTTAAGAAAGAGAATAACTTGGTTTTAAAAAGCATTTGGTGCTTTAAAGTATTCACTCGATATGTTGGGATGTGAGACTCTAATATATTGTACAAATCGATAATGTTTGAAGACAAAGAAAGCCATGAAAACAAGGTTTTGAACAAGGGATGGAATGCTTAGCATGTGCAGTATTTAGGTCATCTTGTCTAATTGTCCTCTTCCTCATCTCTAAGAAATCACACTAAGCCATTTCATAGAACTACCTCATTGTCACCAACTTTAGTAAAGAAAGTCATCAACCATTAGGAGACTCCTACAACCCCTTCATAATCACCCATATAATCATGTGCTTCACACATAATAGACATTTAATGCATGCATTGTTACAATTTACAAATCCAACATTCATTCTCCTTTTAGCTAAGATCACTTACATTAAAGACATATTTTAAAGAAACTCTATCATGTGTTGCAAATTATATGAAAGAAATTCTTATTTGCACTTAATATAGGACGATGACTTACACTAATATACTAATATTTTATAATAGATATTGACACAATCAATGGCATGAGTCATTGGCTTCAAGTTACATGATCAGTAGTATTACCATTAGGTTACTTTTTGTCTTGTATGACATGACAAGGGCATGCAATCTCTTTAATATGTATGACGTTGTTAAAAACTTTTTCTATAAACAAGTATATGTATGACGTTGAACAACATACCTATGATATTTGCTCATTGATTACTTCAAATAGTGATAGTTACTATCATAATGCATTCCATACATGCATGCATGGTAAATAACTTAAAAAAAGAAAACACTTAAAGAGTGTCATATATTGTTAGTTTAAATCATTGATTACGTCAAAAAGGGATAGTCACTATCATAATGTATCATAGATGCATGATAAATCATTTAAAAAAGTACTTAAGACTACCATGTCTAATGTTTGTTAATTTATAACGCAAATTTTCAATCAATTTTGTGAAAAGATGTATCCTAAGCACAACTTTACTTACTCAAAAACAATTGGTTCAAGTATGATGCCAAATTTGTTTCGCAATGGTCAAGTTGTGCTACAACTAAAACATGAACCATTTGCAACTTAAAAATATTTATCTCTTTGACAAAACCCACAATGATTCGAAGTCGAGGTTGATGTTTAATGAGATTAAACTATATAATAATCTCATAAGAAAATGTTAATCATCTAACATCTTATTCCTTGTCCCCTTTTTGAAGCATACATTTTTTTCTATCAATTTCTCTTTATTATGTAAAATAGTTACTTCACGCTTGAAAACCATCATTTTATATGTGCTTTATTGTACAAAAATGGTTCCATTGTTCTATATAAAGACAAATAACCTGCACTTTTTGTTGTATCATTGGGTTTTTCGTATACATGTGAATTATTTTTGTAGATGACATGGAGTTAGGTTCAAAGATAAGTGTTTCATCAAGAAAAGCTAGTCTATTGAATACGAGAAGGTGATGCAACGGCAAGCCTATCCATTCGAGCAATCCTCAACCCATCCATCTAATACAATCATCTTTCTTGTCTTAATAATTTGTATCCCCATGCTTCAATATAGAGCCCTACACTCACTTATTGTTTAAATATTCAAATATATTTTATCATAATTAAAATTGATCGAGAAAACACGTCAAAATAAATGTATTCACTTTATGTAAGGGAAACAAAAATGCCATTTTGTTATTGACGCTTCTCAAGATAATGTAGGCTTTATAATAATTTTTTGTTTTGTCTCTAGATAGCCAAGAATATTTAATAAACAAAAAGATATTTCTTTTTCAAAGTTGGGTCGTCATATATGACATAAGTATTCAAGATTTTCACATATGCGTTTACATGTATAGATTAGGGAGCGAGATGATGATGTATTGTTGTCAATATCACAATAAAATGATCCATGGCACCCATAAACTTCTACTACAAGATTCTCCTTTGCTAATGGAGGGGGACAATATGTGTCTCGTGCATTTTTTATAACATGGTGTTTGCGTTAAGTACATAATGCATAATATGCCTATGGGGGCAACGATGTTTTTGTCCAAATTTAAGGAGCTCTATGAGATTGATGCATTGGATGATCAATGGTCAAAAACTAGACATGGTTCAATCTCCTTTTTTAGCACATCTTACAACTAGGTCAACCATTATGCCCATAGGCCTTTCCTCTCTTAATTTTTAAACTATCTGTGATTTTCATGTGCCTAAGTAGAAATGTAATCTTTGCTTTGATGTCTTCTAAATTTGGTTGAAAAGTATTGCAATCCTATCAATGAATGCTAGAATCATAAAGTCAACGTCACACGTCATTATAGATTGGCAATATTGTAAGCACTATAAGGCCCGAGGACCTCAGCAATGCATCATCATATGTCTATTCTTTCATGTTTGAGAATGTGCCATTTAAAATTTAGACAAGCGTACATATATTTCGTTAGGAATTAAATAAAGTACATGTGTATAATTTAAACTGTATATAAATATATATGTTGAAAAATTATATGTATTGGCATTACATGGTTGGATGTAGGAGCAATAGTTAAATGTGAAAAAGTTTCAATTTGTATATTCCTTGTTTCTAATCAACATATAAAGTTAACAACACACACAACTTAATCGTAGTGGAGACGTTTGCCTTATTCCTAACCAAATTGCAATTTATTAGCACATATTGTGACACATACACATAAATCCCACAAGTGAAGTATGACCCATGCAAAACAAGGTGTCCCCAATGTTAAATCCAAGGAAGCTAGTGTAAATCAAGTTTGGATATTAGGAAGGCCTTCTATCCATGAAAAGATTGCGAACACATGGACAAAATTGTAGTTGTCTATAACATATTGGATGGTCATTCATAACCCTTCATAGAATTTTTGGTAATTATGCTCGCAAGGTCTAGGCCCTATTTCATTGATTGTAATCGGTCTTTTGTGGACATTAAAAAGATCGATCAATCCATCTATCTTTGTAATCAGTCTTTTGGTGAGATCCCAAGTTCGATCCTCCAATGGGCTAAACCCCACCTCATGGATCGCAATCGGTTCCCATGGAGGTTACAAAGATATATATAGATAGGTAGGTATGTAGATAGATATCACTTCACACGTTATACTAAAAATGTTTCACCTAACAACAAAATCATTTTCTTTATTGACCTGAAAACCACACACATCAATACTTGTTGGAGCCCATCCCGTTATCCACCATCCGAACCATTACTTTCATACAACTTAGCTTCCAAACCCCATGTTGGTACACCCTGATATAGTCATAACCTACCCACTATAAAGTGAAATGACAAGCTAAAATGAACCATCATGCATAACAAAACATGGTAGGGCCATGAGATCAAGGAAAACATTTATCTCAAATCAAATATGTTGCATTTGCTGATGTCAAGGCAAAGCTCCTCTCCATCAACACATGTTGTGCAACATTCTCCTCAAACTCCTATGAGGGGCTATAAGAGCAACATAAAGGGAACTCCTCTAAGAACAAGGCATCTACAAAGCTCAAATCCTTCAAAATCCAAATTAATTTTCCTTTCAACATGCATACTTGCTCTACTATTTCATGGAGCCAATCAAACAAGAACTTGTTTCTCATTCTCCCATTATCTCATACACCCCAACACCAAGGTAGTTTAGAACTACTTTATATAACGGAGATAGTAAAGCTCTAGCTCATGAATATGTTTATACAATGACAATCTAAGTCATTATCCCAAAAAAAAACTACAAGAAAGACTAGGATTTCACAAAAGAGTCCCCTAAATAAGAAAGTACTAAAAAATATAACATGGTTTGCAAAATTCCACAAGAGCAACTAACCTATATTGAAAACAACGAAACTTCACCCTTTCACCTAAATATGTAAATAAGGTACAAAGAAGTGGTGATTATCATTGGAGACCTTACTTAATGAACGACAAACATATTAAACTTGAGCTATGTTGTTATTAATCATACAACTAGGGAAGGCTTCCAAATGAATGGAAAGAAAGTTGCCCAATCTCATATATATACGTAGAAACAAGAATGAGCTTTCTAATAATGACATTGCGTTTGGAAAATTCCGAAGGTAAAATTACAAAGTGGCTATAACCTTTAGTTTGGTGTTCTCTCATGGCCCATGGGCCAAATTTGGTCTTAGAAAACTTTAATATCTCTCTCTCTCTCTCTACAACATTCTCAGTCAGTTCCCAAGTACGGTCGCTCGGACTATATCCTAGCCAATCCACCAAAATAATATAGTTTGTTGTGAACCATCCTTGAATCAAGAATAGCTACTTAACTTACAAGAGTTGCTACTCACTTTCACATGTATCTGTGAAATGTAATATTTTTGGTCTCATAGGTCATCTTTGACCATCGAAGACAATAATAGAATCTCTCTCTCTCTCTCTCTCTCTCTCTCTCTCTCTCTCTCTCTTTGCACTCTTGGTGATCACTATGGACAACTTGAGGATAATATTTATCCCGCACAATTAATACCACACATGAATAATGATTACTAAGATGCCTTGCATAGAATGATTAATATCCACGTAAAGGAATATTCGATCTGCTAACTCAATGACACTTACGCTCAAGTGCATATAATATATCTCATTCTCTACTTACAAAGTTTCTTGTAATATATACTTCTTCTAAGGAGAACATGCCCATGTCACATTTCATGTTACCACTTTCATTCAATTAGTAATGATATGGATACATTTAGTCCTTCAAAGCAACCAGTGCCAAGAAACTAGTCAAAGTATTTCCAATGTTATATATGGGTTTTCTACACCACCTTATGAAGAAATCAAGGGTTTGAAGCATTTACAACCCGTCCCATTGAATCAAATTGAAGTTGAAGGGGTAATCACTTCCAAACTCCTTCTCAAGTTCCTAAACTCCCTTGCAAAGTAGTATCATGAGTAGTGGCAAACTATTACGTTGCATATTCATTAATTTGTCCTTCGACTTGCCTTCTGCATTATTTCAATCTTTATCAACCACAGCATTGATACTAGGGTATCAAATTGTTTTTTTTCCCCTTATTCATAAGCGCTAGACTTTGATTTTCCATATCCATAGATTGATTTCCCTTATTCTTAGGCCCAAAACTTTGAAGTGAGGCCTCTTTGTCACCTAATACATATAATATTCCTTCATCCATACCAACCACAATATCTGGCATACCAACATTTCTCCCAACTCCTTCCTTACCACTTCATTCATTAACACCTCCATAAAATGGTGTTTGCATTCCACCATAATAGGACCTCATTCAAGCAATGACCTACAAATGTCTTCCACTTCAATTTTAAAACAAAGTCTTCTCATACTAGGTGTGCTTATACACACCCTTCATCTTAAGACTTTATATCCCATAACACACAAAATTTGCATCTATTTGTAGCATTTTTATGTGGGGATATCAATACTTTACCCATTTGACTCATCAACTATGGTAGAATAGACTATAAAACTGCATGCTTTTCAACAAAGCGTGATAGCCCATTGCGGGGAACCATTACATTACATACACCAACCCTTGATCAAAGAACACGACAACTTGATCCAACAATACTTGGATGTTCAGGGGAACGGAATAGAACATCATAGAACCTTTGTGGGATTGCATATATATTCTCAAGACAATTTGGTGATACGATTGTGTCAAACCATTATTTAATCCTATTTATGAATGGGAGTTTCTAGTAAAAAAATAATATAACCACACAATCATAGAATAATTAAACGACTACAAAATTGCCTTAGCATCAACTTCCACATCATACACATCCTCATTAATGCATTCTTTTGCTTCATTTTCATTTTTCTCCACAATATCAAAGTACAAGGTATTAGCAATCCCCATACACCATAAATTATCCCAATTATGATTACCTTTGTGACCCTTGTTTAGACTCGACATATTCTTCTCACTAAATTCCTCCGTACCCTTAAGTCTCTTAGAGCTCCCCAATTCTTCCCTTGCGCGATTGCATTCAAACATAATATTGCTCTTTGTTGGAGCAATTGTTTCCATTTCTATGTCCCCCACAGATTGCGAGGAAGTCCAATTCATGTCCTCTATTCTTAATGTCATATCGCGCCAAGATAAAAATAGATTTTCCATGAATAAGAGAGAAAACCAGAACTCACCCAATTGAAGAGAACGATGATGATGAAGACATTAAGAGCCCCTTAACGCATGTTGAGTAGGTGTATGTTGACAACGCGTGGTTCTTTATTTCTATTTCTATAACTTATCGATATCACCAATTTAAATTTGCAATCTATCTTATGAAGCTATGATTGAGGTCTTTCCAATGCTTGTCTCTGTGTAAACTTTTGTTACCGATGGAGATTGTCGCAGCAAAAACAAACTCTCCTCTTCTTTTGCTTCTTCTCTCAGGTTGTCTCATCTCTCTCTCTCTCTCTCTCTCTCTCTCTCTCTCTCTCTCTCTCTCTCGTTCTTGCTACCGCCTCCTATTGCCGTTGTCACCTGTTGTTGTTGTTGTTGTCGCCGCCGCCACCTGCTGTCGTTGCCGTGTTGCCACCATTTGTCGCAGTGTTGTTGTCACCGCTTCTCTAACTCTGTGTTTTTGTTGTGTTGAAGTCTATTGTTGCCGCTTGCTATCGTGTTGTTGTGTCATCGTCGTTTGCTATTGTCTATTGTGTGGCTGGTATCGGTTGTCGTGTTGGTGTATGTGTTTCACTTTGAGTGCATGCCTTCTTTTGTGGATTCTTTCAGCATGCTCGTCGCGTGCTACATGCAAACCAACAAAATGTCAATGTCAATGCGACGTCCGCATAGGCTCGGTTAAGTCTTCCACCCATTACTTTTACATTTTTTTTATACCAGAATGACGTCTAAACGAAAAGATCATAAGGAGACACAAGATGAGGCTATAAGTAAAGAAGACTTTTTAGATATGTTTAATCACTTAGCAAAAATAGAGAATGATATGGGAAAATGGGTGAAAGAAGCCGAAACCCAAAAGAAAAGAGATAGAGAGGAAAAAGACACAGTTAAGGCCAAAATAGAGAAACTTAAAGTAGAAAACACCAACCTTAAGAAACAACTTAATGACCTTGAGGTATCTAGAGAAAACGATGAAATATCCTCCATAGAGGATATAAAGGAAGAGATTAAAAAAGTTAAACGACATGGCGTTAGCTAAAACGGGTTAGGTAGACGTAGTAAAACGAAACATTAAGAAGGAAATAAAAGATGAAAATATTGTTAACACTACCCTTGAAGAAGAGAAAATGTGCCAAGCCCGACGCTTAAATGTACGTGTGACTGGACTCAAGGAAGGTGCATCCCCCGACGAAGATGCACAAACACTTGGGAAAATGTTAGGGTACACAGAGGCCCTACCAATCACCAAAACTTGGAGGGTCGGACATGACACAACTAGGAAGAGAGCTTTAGTCTTGCAGTTTAGAGAGTTGGAATCTAGAATCACATTTTTTAAGAAGAGACCAATTCTTCGAGGATTAGGTGGGGACGCTATCTATCTAGATGAAGACCTCACTAAGATGCAAATTGAGCACCACAAAAGTTGCATGTCATGAGTCATGCAAGCTCGTAAAGAAGAGCATCGCGCCTTTTATCGCAACGGATGAGTATTAATAAATGATCGCACTACTAATTGATGGCGTGCGGCCCATGTGATAAAAAATACACTTAGGATCACCTTATGGAATTGTAATGGCGTACTCTAGACACACCCTAGCCACTTAGAGGAGATATTAAAGGTATCATATATACTTTTCTTGGTAGAAACACACCAAAGCCCAAATAGAGGACTCCCACGAGTCGAAGAATTCCATTGGGAGTCCGTATTTAGACAAACCTCACATCGACGCACTACCAAAGGATGTAGAGGTGTTGCAATATTATTTCGGAGAGAGCTACATAATATGATAGAAATACTAAGGACGGACCCAGACACTCGTTTTATGTGGGTGAAAGTCCTCACTAGCAAGGACCACACGATATTTTTCGCCATTTGTTACTTTCCCCCGAAAGGATCCCATTATGATATGGCTGGAGAGGCGAGATTAGTTGATGAAGGAGCGCCACATGGGCCTTCTCCATACGAACCTTTATCGGATGACATAATCCGATATTCTTCCTAAGGAGAAGTCTTCTTTGTAGGAGATTTCAACGCGAGAACCCAATCCCAACAATGCACAATATTTCAAACGGATAGAAACCTAGAAATGGTAAATGTTGATCCTTTAGACATAGGCACTACACGTAGATCAAAAGATCAAGGTCAAACGCCACGAGCTTTGGCCATCATCTACTAGAACTTGGCAATTGGCACCGGATGATCATATATAACGGTTTAGCCAAGTGGACAGGCTCGAAAGAGCTCACATGTTTCCCACATGGAGGAGGGGAAACCACAGTTGATTATCTAATAGGACGCCTTGAAGCTATCCACATGATTAACTCCTTCCGGGTGGCCCCATGTCCTATTGGCGCGGATCATAGTTTCTTATACTTTGAACTAAAATGTGATATCTCCAACGTCACCAACTCTAGTCAAGCCATCACACCACAATTCATTTCACACATGAGCTCTCTAACATATACTCCAGACATGTTAAGGCCCATCTCTCCTCTCTTGATTCCTCCTTGCCTTTAGAAAGCCTTACTACGGAACTCACACACATCCTTCACTCCACAGCAATTAGCAATTTCCCATATACGAAACACTCCAATCAAGGTAGAGTAGGGTCTATGCCACATAATAGATGGTATGATGGGGATTATAGGGACTTACATAGACAACTTAAAGTATCGTACCTCTGTGCTACTATCACCTCATTACAAGCTCGCAAAGAAATGCGCAAGATGACACGTCGTAAGAGAACAACGTGGGAGGCATCCCAATATTGGGAACTCTAGTATATGCTCATCAGTAGCGATTGTGCCACTGCGTGGAAGAGACTACATGAACCAAGGCCACAAACACCCATCGAGGATCCCAACACTTTACACACATATACAGAGAAACTTTACCAAGTCCCAAACCAGCCACCCATTCCAATGTCATCTACACCCTGACCTACAATGGGGACACTTTTCATGACCTCTTGGGTCACGAAGGTCATTAAGAAATTACAACATAGGAAGTCCATGGACCACACAGGATTGCGAGCAAAACACATCATATATGCGCGAGAGTGCCTAGCTCCCTTTCTAACTCTAATATTCAATCGTGCCCTCGCCAAGGGTTTTCCACCACAATGGACTATGAACATAGTGGGCCCTATACATAAAGGAGGAGACCCCATGGACCCAAATACATATAGGACCATTATGATAGGTCATACATTCACTAAATTATATGGTACAATAATGGAAGTAGTGCTTAGCGATTATATGGAGACCTTAAATCTTTGAGCACCTGAACAGGTTGGCTTTAGACGAGCCTTCTCTATTATTGATCATATCTTAACACTTAGATGCTTAATTGACAAGACAAAGGCTCGCAAGAAGAAATTATATTGTCGTTTTGTGGGCTTCCACATAGCCTTTGACAAAGTCCCTAGAAAGCGGTTGTTTGATAGGCTTAAAATCTTGAAGATACCAGATGACATGATTTGGGCCATCTACGCACTATATGAACAAGTCTTCAGGTGCGTACGATGCCCAAGTGGCCTATCCAACCGCTTCACTAGCACTATTGGTGTAAAACAAGGTTGCCCCCTATCACCAACTCTTTTTGGGATCTACACTGATGAGATCACGGATTTTATTGCACGTAAGGGAGGCAACGGAGTAGTCCTTGGGGGTACACAGGTTCGTATCTTGCTCTATGTAGACGACATAGTTTTGCTCTCTGAGCCCGAACACGACCTATAAAGGCACCTTAATGCCTTAGATGACTTTTGCACACAACGAGGATTGGTAGTGAACCTAGGGAAAACTAAAGTCCTTATCTTCCACACATCGGCTCAAGTTAGAACTAAGTGTCACCTAACCATCCCCCATAGCCCAATTGAGGTAGTTGGATAATATGTATATCTCATAGTCACTTTCAGTGCCCGCTCAAGTAAATTTTCTATGACACAAGCAGTGAAGGATAGACTTATGAGAGGACATGCATCCCTCTCACTCTTAGAGAGACAATGCCACCAAGCATACTTTCAAGAACCACGGACTAAGGGGTGGCTCTTCGACTCATTAGTGACCCCCTCTGTTACGAACACTTATCCACATGTATAGAATACTATGGTAAATTCTCACCACAGGATATTATATGGTCATGCCCATAACACCTTCCCTCATGTATGCATCAGTGGTTTGGGCTCTAGGGCTACCGTCTTTCATGTGGACGCAATTAGAGAGACCATTGGTGATGATGTTATCATGCCAACTCTGAGTACCACATGACATTATTAGAGTTGAGTTCACCTTACCCCTGATGTTAGTAGAAGCACTTTTTCAACTTGTAGTCTTTATTCAAGGATACATAGCCAACCACATGATAAGATATCTCATCAAGCTTTTGAGGCATCTCAATCTCTATATGAGTCCGGTTGTACTAGCTCATTGTATGGCATGATGGTGAGTTGGCTTCTCGCAAATGGTCTAGACATTAATAACCTACCTCCCCTTAGGTACAACCACGCAATTGATAACACTTTAACCTCTCATGAGGACCGTAATAAAGTAATACGCCAAGAAATATGGCAAATTTACACTCGGTATAAATGGATCTCCCCATTAGAGCCACTCTCATCTAAAATTTTGTACTATAAGGATCACATCATGCACGTCTTTAAGTTAGGTTTTATTACACGACCAAAATGTCTCATTCATACCAAATGCATGTTGCCATTGGACAACTTAGAATATCATCTCACCAACTTGGGATTGAGAATGATCGTACTAATGGAGTCCCTAGAGAGAAAAGGATATGTAGATTATGTCACATAGAGATAGAGGATGAGTACCACTTTACATGCAAGTGTTCAACTTACGCCGAGATAAGGGCAAAATATCGGGACATACTCAGTCCCTCTCCCACCCTCCCCAAACTATTAGATACTCTAGATATAAAGAAATTAGGTAGATATATTTTAGAGCTAAAACAACATAGAGAGAATATACTACAAAATGTTGACAATAACGTTTTTAATATTCACCAACATGTGACAAATGAAGTTTTCCAGGAACAAGGGGAGACAACGAATATGGACACACATGCACCACTCAGCCTCTTCCTTGATGGAGTACAAAACCAAAGAAGAACCAAATGCCCTCAGATGCCAGGTTTCAAAGCAACTCAACGTGGTGTAAAAGCAATTACGAAAATAAGGGAATGTGACCTACACCGCTTGGAAGCCATTTTTGGGGTACCTTCCACATCGAGACCACAAGTCACACCCACACCGAAACCCTTTGACCTCCCACTTCTTTTCGAGAGACTTGGATGGAAATGAAACTAGGCCTAGTACAAAGTAATTTCCTTTATTGAATATGTTACACCATAACACGTTTTGTACGAATACTAGAACTCTTTTAGCTTAAGTTCTATTTTTATTTTTATTTTTATTTCGATGATTCGGTAGACACCCTATTTTATTGTACACCAATTGTCTCATGGGCCAAATTTTGGCCTTAGAAGACGGTAATATATCTTTCTTTCTTTCTCTCTCTCTCTCCACTTGGTGGTTTACACTATAGCATCAAAAGTCATGAAATTGAAAATCTCTCTCTCTCTCTCTCTCTCTCTCTCTCTCTCTCTTTGTTTGGTGGTTTACATTGTAGCATCAAGAGTCCTAAAATGGAGAAACCCCAAGTTAGATCCTCATTATGGGTTATGTTTCATCTCATAGATCGCAATCGGTCTCCCTGGTCATTAAAAAGATAGCTATCTATCGTGTTTTCATTTCTACAAAACTATGTTGGTAAACACGAAGAAAATTAATCACATTAAACTTCGAAACCTAATCTCAATTTGTATCTCATGGACTTGACAATCATCGCCCTCTCGAATACTAGACATGGATACATGCACAATTCATCTATGTATATGTGTACATGTAGACATATTCATAAAATACGTGGGGTATAGAAATAAAAGAGACATGATTGTGTAGTATAAAACCAACACACATAATGTTGCAATTATGGAATCTTTGTGGGGTGTGGCTTTTATACACACATGTTTAGATATGCATATAAATATGTATGTAGCTCCTTTAAAATAAAGAAAGAACAATCCACATTGTGTACAGAGAGGATCCCCTAAAGCTGTCTCCCTCTTCTTAACTAACAAAGGCAGCATTCATAGGCAGAGACCCTAACCCTAATTCAGGATTTTGCACATGTTTACATACTCTCACACATGCAAGATGGATAGATAGATTGATAGATTGATTTGATTTATTGATATAGAGGCCTATATAAATCACATATATAAAGGGGAATTGGATTGAAGAGCATGATGAAAACCTCGAGAACCCGCAAGTATGACTTTGGCCCCACACTAGGGCAAGGCATCGACGGAGTCGTTCGGCTATGCACCGACCGGCGCTCGGGCTGCCGCCTCGCATGCAAATCCATCCCCAAATCCAACCCCTCGTCCGTCCGCCACATCCTCAACGAGATCTCCTTCCTAGAGAACCTCCTCCGCGGGCACCCAAACATCCTATGCTTCCATGACCAGTTTGAGGACCGGGATCACATCCACCTAGTCGTGGACCTATGCGAGGGCGGAGACCTTTGCGAATACATACAAGAGAACGGGCCGCTCTCCGAGGCCCAAGCCTCGGAGGCCATGGCCGCGATCCTCAAAGCCGTGTCATTTTGCCACTCCCGGGGTATCATGCACCGAGACCTCAAGGCGGAGAACATCCTATTCCCTCGCGAGGCCTCGCCTTTCTCGGAGCTCAAGCTTGCCGATTTTGGGGCCGCGGCCGACTTCTCGAGGACCAAGGAGTTCCGGGACCTTGAGGGCACTCCATGGTACCTCGCACCCGATGTCTTGATGGGCAAATATGATGAGAGAGTGGACATTTGGAGCCTTGGGGTGCTCCTCTACATTATGCTATCTGGATACCCACCTTTTAGAGGGGAAGAGACTAGAGACATCTTCGCCGCCATTCGAAGGGGCCGGATCGATCTTCACAAGGACCCGTGGCCTTCGATATCCGACAATGCCAAGTCTTTGCTTCAGGGCATGTTGCAAAGGAACCCTCATAAGAGAATGAAGCTCAAAGACCTGCTTTTCCATCCATGGATCCAAAGAGCTCACAAGTTCTAGTCATGTCTATAATGAATGTCCACTCACACTCGTCATCACTCCCTAACACGTTGCCACAAGGACCTTAGCATTATGAGCTTATCTATGCCATATGTTCAACCCCCCTACCCCAATATACCCTTATATGATTACTACTTACCAATGTTTGCTCCTAAGGCAAAATTAATTTGCCTAGAATAACAATTGGACAACTAAAAACTAGTAACCGTGTCTACACTACAAAGGATTGCCAATCCTCCTTCCTGTCGAAGGGCTTCGAAAAATAGAAGTTAATTCGCCTCTTCTTGAAGGTACCAAGGTCTCGCACTAAGAGTTATCGCAAAGGAAATTCATTCCTTATGCTAATGAAGCGTTATTAATTGGTACTTCGAGAAGATAAAAGATCTTATGCAGTGATGTCATTGGATTAGCTTCATCACATAGATAACATTCAAGTTATGCGTGCATATGCAATGAAAGGATACAAGAGCATAAGTCTACTTATTGGGGCCAATGTGCATAACCTCGTAATGCTACAACATTGTATAGAAACGCAAGGAAGTATGTGCTCTTTATCGCATGCAAGCATCAAAATCTACACTTGGCAATCAATGCAATGAATATTTGCATAACCAAGGGGAAACAAACGGAAATTGGCGTTTTCTTGTTGTAGGAAATAGTTTGTGGCTTATTTGTGCACATATCATGCACATTGATACTTCTAATTTAACACAAAGATGACACAAAACAACAGCATATGTTTCCTCACACAGTGTGCATAATTTGGAAAGAATTATAGAAAGTTGTCTCCTCTCTCTTTTAGATGCTTCTCGTGGTTATATTGTATTTGTTGTATAGTTGGATCAATATTCCAACATAAGCAAGCTTTTCTACAATATGTAATCTCTTGGGGCTAGTGTGGTTATTTTCTAATCATACCGAACATTAGAACGTTTTTTTCTACGATATGTAACCTTGTCAAATGTTGCACATCTTCCCACATATATATGTTGTCATTGCATGTAAATTATGCATATTTTGAAGCGATGAAATATATTTGCTTTTTTAATTTGTATGGCATTTCTAGGGTAACTTTTCAAGTTATGTAAGCATGGGGGCGCTCTTGATTGAGGTTGAAGTATTGTGATGGTTGAATTCCCCTTATTGTGTATGGCATCCAAATAAGATAGTGAATTGCATCCTCTTGAGAAGCTGAAATTGTATGTACAATTATGTTTTCAAACTATGTTTTTGGAACCTGAAAATTGCCTTTAGAAGGTAATCTTGTTTGAGTTGTGATAGATTTGTTGAAGTCCTTCCATTTCCTTGTTTCTTTGGCCATGCCTTTGACGTAACATCAAATACCGAAAAAAAGGGAATAAAAATGAAATGCTAAGAACTTTCTATTACAATACTTGAACAAGTTCATTTGTGTCTTGTGAACCCAACAAAAGTATGTCTATCTAAAGCCCATGCCACGTAAACATAAAGCAAATGAATAATGGTAATCATAAGTTATTATGTATTAAATGAACATGTGACTCCATATCTCATGAATCCAACAAAACTATCTCTATCTAAAGCCCCTAAAATCAAATGAGCATGTGATTCCACGTCTCATAATCTAACAAAAGTGTTTCTATCAAATGCCCCTACAAGTGTGCCGTATTGAGAGTAACTAAAAGCGTCCATGTTAAATGAACATATTGCTATTCATCTGTCATCTAGCTAAAAAGGTCATCATCTCTATAGCAAATGTGAGTTGTCAAGGGACAATTGTCATCACCAAGAGATGAGATTGATTTGGATGGTCATCAAGGGATGAGATTGGTTGCAAATTTGGAATTTAAATTTTGCAAATATTACAATATATTTCATAGGTAAAAATGTGAGATGCTTGGTTTGATTGACGATATAGTCTTGGACACTAAGCCTATTTGATCATTTTTTTGAAGTAAATGATTTTTTATGATCAAGAAAAATTCAAAGGGCCTTTTTCTTTGATAAAATTATTTTCAAAAAAGTCACGTGAAATTTATATGAGTTGGAAACAAAAATACTGTGTGCATAAAAGAGGATAAAAATCAAGACTTTACGTCATTGTGCCCAAGGCCATATCGTGAAGATAAGTATTGTGCACAAATTAATACTAACATATTAAAAATAGAGTCGTCTTTACATTAAATTCAATTCTTTGGCACATACAAATGAATACTAACATAATCATGAGAGTATTCCTTAAGAGTCAAGAGACCCCACCATCAACACCATACCTTCATAAGGAATCGCTATCCCATAATGTGAGCTAGACACATAAGCCAAAGGCCTTGCCAAAGCTAAAGCATAAATATAAAATGAACATGTATGCCGAGGTCAATCCCCTAGCATGAGAGCAAACTTCAATGCATAAATGTTAAGAGTGAATGTGTGATTAATTCACAATCTTTTTCTTAATACATTAATAACAAGTTTGAAGCTTTTGAGGTCATGCCCTATGGTCGTCTTATTGAATTAAAGCTTACTTTTTAAGAAGCACAGAATCCGAGCCTTTGGATTGAGAACTTATGGAAGTTAACCATTATTATTTTGTAAAAAAAAAAATGTTTCGATTGAAAGAAATTCCATAAACATCTACAAATCATTTTACATATGTACTTATTACTTTTATAAAGCACATAAGATGTTATTTTAAATGACCAAAAACACAAGGAGACATACACACAAGATGGAATGGTGGTGCAAGGATGTACCTGATTCGTTATGGTTTTGTATTATATATGGGAACTAGTGTATCCATACTTGGGTACCTCAAAGGGGCAATTGTCATTGTCCTTAAACCCAACAAACTCCACTTAAATAAGGTATATGCATAACTACCCACACAAACAATATTCAAGACAAATTTGAGGTTCCATTGATACACAACATATTTAGTGCTATGCTCCTAATATAAAGATCTAAATAATATCCATCTAAAGATATCTAAACTAGCTCCATGCTCTTGTCCTCTAAACACTTTGAATAAAATGATTCTCAACTTCGATGTCCTTCATATTTGTATGAGAATCTCCAAGAAGAATGTGAAAGGGAAAAGCAAGACCATCAAGAACCTCAACCAAGGAAGATGGAATGGATACTTCAATTTGCCAATCAACGTTTGTGAAAATTATGCAGTCTATGTGCAAAATAATGTGGTATCATGAATGAAACATGCATGGTTCTCCATTTGCAATTTGATTTGAATTAACAATCATTCATGCTAGAATGTGTAAATATGTGTGTTTAGCTTATTGGTTGTGGTGCATGTGTTTGTATTGCAATGTGTGTGTTCACACATGAGTATGTGAATGTATTCATATTCAGCAAGTTTATGTTTCGAGATGTGAATATATGGGATGTGAAAACGTTGTGCAATTGAATGTGCATAATTTTGTGTGTATGTGTATGCTTGCGTTCGGCAAGTACATGTGTGAAACAAGATGCATGTTAGTGTGTCACATGTTGACTATGTGGATGTCTAAGTGAAATTGTGTGAAGGATTTTAAGCAAGAAGATATAAATAAAATTGAAGATGTGAATGTAAGAAGATACCAGGTGAATTGTGGTTATAAATCACATGAAATGACTACAGTGTTGGCAAAATAAAGTGAATTAACCAAATTACATCATTTGAAACCCTTTTGCATAAGGTGAGAAGGGATTGGAATACAATATTGTTGGGTGGATATCTTTGAGTTTTGGTTTGACAGGTGTACAATCGACAACCATCTCACTTCAAACATCATAGCCCTCCCAAATGCCCTCATGATTCGTTATCCCATGATTTGGTTTCTTGTCAAGCTTAGGAGTTCAAATTCATAAAAAATAGTGAACCCAATGAGCTCTTGACCACTATACATCATTTTGGAGGTCTCTTCTCATATAAAAATAGAATTATCTCTTTTAACATGCACCATCACTTTCCCTTTTGAGCATGCACTTCTTCAAACATCATAGGCCTCCCAAATGCCCTCATGATTCATTATCCCATGATTTGGTTTCTTGTCGAGCTTAGGAGTTCAAATTCATAAAAAATAGTGAACCCAATGAGCTCTTGACCAATATACATCATGTTGGAGGTCTCTTCTCATATAAAAATAGAACTATGTCTTTTAACATGCACCATCACTTTCCCTTTTGAGCATGCACTTGTCCTTATCCTTGCATGGGTCCTTGGTTTTGGCAAAATGTACATCAATATACTCACATTTGCCATATGTTTATCTAGTATCTACCATCATTTTTGCCACATGCATTGTAGCTCATCTTTCCCCCCCTATCCCCTTTAGTGGGTATTGAACCCTCGACCTTTTCATTCCCATGGTTACTCTTTACATCTAACCTATGTCATATAGTTATATTTAATCTTCACCAACTATTGCCAAACTTGACTTCTTGGTAGTTTTCTCCCTTTGCACATGCCATATCACAACAATGTTGTATATCGTGAAAGGATCATCTAAGTCCATGCCCTCTAAGCATTGTTTCGAGCCATTGGCAATGCGGATTTCATGCATTTGTAAACGCCATCTTTGCATTGTCCCACTTCTACCAACATTCATAGCTAATGATATTGACTCATGCTTAGATATCAAGTATAACTTGATTGGTGATACCATTTACCATCAACGGTAGTAACTTGTAAGAAACTAGTGTCACTAGCCTCAAAGTGTGTAGTTTCTAGTGCTTCTACTTGGTCATGTTCACCATCAGGTTGGACCTTTTGTTTTGCAAGGTGTGCCATGATTCTAGGTAATGGCAATTATTGTTCCAAGATGACTGATGGGATTGGTCTTCTCATATGAAGAGACAACATAGGAAAGAGTATTTTTGCCCATTAGGGGCCTTCCAATTGCTTTCAAGGCCAAGCATGCCCAACACCTTAAATCAATCACCAAATTGCCATCGTCGTTATTGTAATAATGAACACTCTTGCCCAATTCGGTGGCCTTGACACATAAGGAAACATTATGTTCTCACAAATGGCATATTCATAGGGTTATTCTACTTTCTTCGTTTGATTCATGGTCATGGACATGGCCCATGGGAGGATGCAAATTTGTCTCCTATGATTTCTCGTTGCCTTAATAGGAATTTTTAATGTTTTCATTGAGTCTTCAAACTTCACGAATACAAAACATACATCATTAGAATTTTGGCAATGGCTAGCTATTTAGGATGTTCTGTAGTGTGGGGGCTAATAACCCAGGATCAACTAATTTATTTGTTTTTTGTCAATTATCTTGTCAATTGTTTCACACCTATTGTGTAGATTTTAGTTCGGTGGATATAATCTTAAACCAACTATTTGAAATTTTTCCTTGAGAGAGAAGAGTTGATCAATGGGATTCTATTTGTTTCTCTTCTCATGAAGTTGGTTAAATTTCTTCGATTTATGTAAAAGGAATTCATTCAAAAGGATTGAAAACCAAATTCCATCTTGGTTCAATAACATGAGGCCAAAAGAGCACGATTCTAATTTCTTATCCCGGCTAAGATTGGTCCATAAGCTAGTGTCGTATGTTTGAACTATTCTATGTGTCATAAGCATCACTAGCACTCATAAAACGAGGTGCTTTTTTATTGTTGTTGTTGGCATGACTATGAACGGAGTGCAATCCATTAGAGTCAACAATCTTTCTATGGCTATATGTTTGTGACTAGTTTTGGAGTGGTTGTTTTGGTCTTCATTGTTGTAGTCTCCATATTTTAGATTTCTTGTGTGTGGATCTCATGTCTAGCCTATTAGCATGGGAATCTAGTTAGCAATTAGTGGTGTCATTACCAAAGCCAAAGGCTCGCATGCTTGTTGCATCTATGAGGGTTGATGTGCACACCTCCTGGTCATGTTCATGTGCTTTGATTTGGTCTAATTCTTACACTTCCATGTACACTAATATAATGTCGTTATGGAATTCCGAGCACTCTTCTAGGAATATCTATATCTCTATAACATCTCTCTAGGGTGCCTTTAGCTCATTTGGTCGATAGGTCTATCTCTTTAGTCACTGTCACACATTGACATATTTGCATTCATGGGACATCCCCCACGAATGCATGCAAATACGAATATGCATGAAAAAGTATTCCTTCAAAAAACAAAAGTTCATAAACTCCTTGCTTTTCCGTCTCATAGTTATAAAAAAGGGGATATTTCTACTTGACAATAAAAAGGGGACTTGCCACTAATCATATTTTTATAATAGATGTAAAAGTATTCGTTTTATTTTTAATAAATAATAAATAATAAATAAGATAAAATAAAGGTTCATTAACTCCCCCTTTTTACTCTCCTAAATTTTATGGATATGTTTATCTTATATTAAAAAGGGGACTTGACACTAATCATATTTCTATAATAGATGTAAAAAATTTTGCTTTTTTAAAAATCAATAAAATAATAAATCAATAAAATTAAATAAAGGTTCATAAAAGCCCCCATTTTTAGACTCCCAAAAT
The DNA here is from genome assembly GCF_043228905.1 of Azolla caroliniana. NCBI lineage: Eukaryota > Viridiplantae > Streptophyta > Polypodiopsida > Salviniales > Salviniaceae > Azolla > Azolla caroliniana. The sequence goes on along the minus strand of NW_028230456.1, from coordinate 8,481,137 downwards.
TTAAGGATATTTTTAAGGGAAAAGTACCAGGATACCCTTAGAAGTTCGTCTATTTACCAGAATGCCCTTAGAAGTTCCAAATTTATCAAACTACCCCTATGTCCAAAAAAAATACACTTTATAAAGTAATTATACACTCAAATCTACAAGCCCTATTTACCAAAATACGCTTCAAACACAATTTTCTTTACTTAAGGGATTCTTCCAAGGGTATCTTGGTACTTATTTCTGCAACTCATCTGCTCATCATAATTATCAGACTTTCCTTCCATAATTACCTCCTCAATACTTCCGCCTCCACATTCTCTGCACCTTTGAGGATCCATGGGAGCGACTTTTGTGGGCACGGATTCTGATTCGGGCGGGAAATTATTACGCTCTACAATATCGCCATTGGTGTATTGATCTATGTAGGCAGTTCCATGGAAGAAAAGATCGGGTCTTCTCCGAGACATCTGAACGTAGTCGTTGCCTGAATGCCGCCTAGGTCGGCTAGAGCTTTGACTACTCGCACAGCCCGAGCTCATCCTCCTTGAGCTCCCATAATCTTTATAGTCAAGCTCCAATACTGATGTTGCCTTTGCATAATGTTCCTCGTCATTTAGGTCAGAGCCAGTGAATTCGTCCCCAGCAGGTCCACCATGGTGATAATGATGGTGATGATGATAAATGTGGTGATGGTAATGTTGTAGTTCAGGCACCTCCTCCTCCATCGTTGCATCGCGGCATCGCCATCTTCGTCGTAGCTGGCTCCATGCCTGTGCTGTGGGAATTGACGTCTTCCTCACCCTGCAGATTGGGGCAGCCCTATTCCATTCTATGATTGCGGATTACAATTCGATCCTGCAGGACCTTGTCTTGGACTTTATTTGAATGGGGCTGCGAAATGGCGAAGAATCTTTTGGAAGGTGTCAATCAATGCCCCATTAGGAGTACCAAGCTATTTGTGAATGGGATCACAAGAGGCGGCGAGACGTACAAGCGACGGCGGCCGCAGGCATGGGCGAGGGAGATGCGCCTCCACCATGCGAGCATTGAGGCTGCATAGGTCTAGTTCATCGAAGAGCGATGGCAATTGATCGCGGGGAGGGATTTCCGGATCAATAATTGTAACTTCAATTTGGCGGAGATTGGTAGGATTCTAAGTCAGGGATGACACCTTAGTAGTGTTACTGATCATTCAATCCATGGCTTCGGATTTGAAGCGGGAATCGCCGGCTGTGCTGCTGATGCTGACAGCCTTGAAGGTCCAGGGCGGCCTGATCACATCCTCATCAGTCAGACTCTAAACGATGGCGGCGTTGTTAAGGCTGGTGAGATTAAGCATAGCATTAGGCGACGACGGCGATTGGAGGAGATGAAGATGTGCAGGGTGGGCGGAAGCATGATTCAGATGGTGGTGGTGGTGGTGGTGGGCAGAGGAAGCGACGGGGGAAGGGCTAGAATGGCGGCGGCCATGGAGCCATTGCCATGCGGCAACAAAGGCAGCACAATGGCGGCAAAGTTCACACTCAAGCTTCCATTAAAGCTGCCCAAGTTGTCTATATTGTTCTTACTCACATGGATTAAAGGCTGATTATATTTCTTGAGATCATGAGGAGAAAAGCAAGCTAAAGAGGAGTTAGTGTTATTATGAGTATTATTAATGATGTGGAATTGGAAAGCTTCTTCCCAATCTGTGGGAGTTGCTACAGTCGTAGGAATAAGTACCAGGATACCACTAAAAGAATCCCTTTAAGTAAAGAAAATTGTGTTTGAAGGGTATTCTAGTAAATAGGGCTTGTAGATTTGAGTGTATAATTACTTTATAAAGTGTATTTTTTTGGACATAGGGATAGTTTAGTAAATTTCGAACTTCCAGGGGCATTCTGGTAAATAGACGAACTTTCATGGGTATCCTGGTACTTTTCCCTATTTTTAATTGAGACTAAAAAGGAGATTTGGCACAATCATATTTTTATAATCTATTAATAAGTGATTGTTCTTTTTTTAGTGAATTACTTCATTTTTATTATATAGATTTATTTTGCAAAACGAATGGTTTTATAATATTCTTAAGGCCATTTTTCCACAATCCAAGGTTTAAAATAGTAGTGTTGGAAGACCTCAAGAGCGGGTGCAGCAGAGCGGCGCGCCAACCCCCGACGGAGGTTTGCGGTGTGGGCGTCTCACCAGGAGACCCGCCCGGCACAGCAGAGCAGCAGCGCTAGAGGGCTGACTCGTGCCTGTAGGCAGCGGAGCAGGAGCAGGGATCGGAGCAGGAGCAGGAGCAGGAGCAGGAGCAAGGGCTGGAGCCGGAGCGCCTCTCCTCACCGCCGCTGCTGCATCACCCTCCTCAGTTTCGTGAGGAGGCCATCCTTTAGGGTTTCCTCTCACACCTCCCCCACTGTTCGAGGAGGAGCAGGTTTTGAGGAGTGAACGCCCCCCCCCCCCCCCCCCACACACACACACACACAGTTTGAGGAGTGTAGTTAGAGGCTCCCCCCACACACATTGTTCGAGGAGTGAACCCAACCTTCGAGGAGTGTAGTTAGAGGCCCCCCCACACACACACTGTTCGAGGAGTGTAGTTAGAGGCCCCCCCCCACACACACTATTCGAGGAGTGAACCCAACCTTCGAGGAGTGAAACTGTAGTTAGAGGCCCCCCCCCACACACACTGTTTGAGGAGTGAACCCAACCTTCGAGGAGTGAAACCCAACCTTCGAGCCGCACAACAGGATGACTCCATGAAAAAGGTAACAATGTTGTTTCCTGGACTATCCTTAGAATACAACATGCTACTTCCTACCTAGGCCCTCCCTCTATCCGCCTCTTGGTGCAGGACATCAATAAACTTCCCTCCAAGATCCTCATTCCTGAGAAAAACGGAATGCGAATTGAACGCATAGAAGTGATTGGCGCACCGGGGCAATGTTTTGCATGCAAAAAACTAGGTCATTTAAAAAAGAATTGCCCCACAAGACGTATTAAAGATCCTACAAAGGAGACTTTGGAAGGTCAGGATACCATAAGACATCAAAAGCCTCCCCCTCCACGACCCAACAAGGCTGTGATGGAATGGCGAGTGGTGGAAAAAACCCATGTCCTTCGGAAAACATCACCGGCACAAAATCCTCCATCGCCTATGAGCCCCAATCGCTTTGATCTACTACAAGAGCTCCCCCCCCACAGATGAGCATTCCCCTAGTTCTTTCGTAAGCCCAAAGGAACGACCTAAGGTGACACCAAGCACCCAAGAGAAAGTTCTCGTTAAAGCTTACAAAACAGGGAAACGCAGACGAATAAGTCATGTAAAGACCCTAATAAGGAGCTTGAGTGGAACGACACCCACTGCAGAAGAAGCAACCCAAGGCAGAAGTCTGAATGTCACGCCTCAAATCATAGTCGTCCCGGACACAAATGAGTGTGCTTCCTCTAGCCAATACCCTTGAACCACACCCACAAAACGCCTTGAAATGGCTAGGTATAGGGCCCAAGGCAGTGGAAAAAATAAGGGTACATGTATCAACGGTGCACAATAACGGAGTTCCGACGACCTCAATCTCCTTTCCACTCTTGCTTTCGACTCAGGAAGATTGATCGAAATCCAAGATTAAAGATATGTTATGTAACCAAGCAGCGTGCTTTGTAGCACAAATAAGAGATGAAGAGCTCATGAATGAACTAAAGCAACATTGGCATAACACTGAATTCTGGTGCACCATGGATGAAGAGGACCCCCATCTTTGCCACATCCACCTGCGGACTATCATAAACACCCAACTAACTCCAAGCTTTATCTATTTCTATGAGAAGCATGAAGGGGCGATTGAAGCCCACAAGATAGCCCACAAACTCCAATCATGGATGTGGACCACTATTCCATCCCTGGAAATGTTTGGATGTCTAAAAGGTGAGTGCTCCCCACTCACGACCTGTTGTACGAAGCACCAGGCACAACTGGCAACCTCCCACCCCATTCCATGAGTATGAAGATTATAACATGGAACGTGCAAGGACTCAGAAGTAGACTAGACCAACAAAATAGATGGAAACTGAGAAGGGATCTTGAAGAACATTTACTACGGAGTGGTGCTGACATCATCATGTTGCAGGAACACCACCTCGATAGCACACAGTTAAAGGAAGTCGGAGACCTTCTACCAAGATCATGGCGAACGATTTGGGAGCCAACAATTGGGGAGGATGGAAATCATGGTGGTATTTGCACTTTGATTCGGGAACATCTAGCCCAGGGATTAATACACCAAGAATCACTTATACTTGGTAGGGCACATTTTTGCACGCTGACCATCCAAGGGCAACGATGGAACTTCATGAATGTTTATGCTCCAAACAACAGAACAGAAAGAGCAACATTCTGGGACCACATCCGCCTACAAGTAGTGGGTGCGGAAGAGTGGTGCATTGGAGGGGATTTTAATATGATCGAATCCATTCATGATAGTTCCAACAACAACCCCATAGTCCTACAAGGAAGGGAACGCAAACAATGGGAGAAGCTATGTGTCCACCTTAACCTACGAGACATCTGGCATTCTGCCAACTTCCAACGAAAAAGGGACTCTCTCCTATTCTCCCGATCAGACGGGCAGACTAGTAGACCCACCCTATCTCGCATTGACCGCATTTATGTGGGGGAGGCTTTAGAAGCGAAGGGAGGGTGGTGTCGCATAACTCCAGGCACGACTTTCTCTGACCATTACCCGGTAGCTGGTCATTTTCAATTGCACAGAAAATGGGGCCCATTCCAGACTCGCATCCCACACACTATTTACACACTTATAGACGTGAAGGACCAACTATCCAACCAATGGTCATTACCCGTCAATGGCTCATCAGCATCGGACAAACCTTTAGCTAAATTAAGAAGAGCCTCTACTCTCCTACATGAGATTGTCAAGACCAGACGCATGGATGCTCAGGAGAAGCGACAGAGGACAAAACGGGGACTAATAGCCTTACAACGCCTCCAACAGAGATACCCATCCCGTAGTTGGATCGCAGGACAAGTCGCCACGGCCAAACAGGAACTTAGCATGGCAGAAAAGGCAATATATGGCATGGAGTTTCATGGCAGCATGGCGCGATGGATTCGAGTAGGGGACAAAACCACAAAGGAATTCTTCCGCTCCAAAGGCCCGAGACACGCTAGAACTGTGATGCACAGCCTCAACCGGGAGGATGGAACAACCACTGAGGATGGCGACGAAATGAGGAATATTGCCACAAGGTTATAGCCGCCTACTTACCGAAGACATGATAGCTACAGAGGAAGACATAAGCGATGATATTATCCTCCAAAGCATACCCGAGAAAGTCACACCGGAAATGAATACCTGGCTTGTGCGCCCTCTATCAATCATTGAGATATGGGAGGCCCTCACTTATTTAGATGTTGAGAGCTGCCCCGGAATTGACGGTCTCACCCCACACTTTTTCACATGCCTTTGGGGCACTATTAAAGAAGACCTCCTCCAGGCATATGAGGAGATCATCACCTCTAGAAGCATGCCAGAGGAATTTGGACAGGGGATGATACATCTCATTCCTAAAAGTGGTGGGAATGCCAACGACATTCACAAATGGCGGCCCATTACTCTTCTCAATACTGTCTATAAGCTGCTTGCAAAAATCGTGGCACGGCGTTTAACTCCACTTCTTCCTCAACTCATTCATCCGTCACAGACAGGTTTCGTTAGAAATCGGAGCATCCTAGACAACCTCTTCTCATTTTGGGAAGCAGTAGCCCTTGCCAAGCAAACCAACAAGAAGGTAGCGGTGGTGCTACTAGATTTTGAGAAAGCCTATGATAGGGTATGCTGGAATTTTCTAGAAAGTGTGATGAGGAAACTCGCCTTTCAAGAGACATGGATCAAAGGCATTGCAAGATTTTATAGGAATGGCAGCAGTTGTGTTTCGCTAGCAGGTGAAAGGGGCCCCTTTTTCCGAATATCCCGCTCTGTACGGCAGGGATGTCCACTAGCTCCATCCTTATTTCTATTATACGCCGAAGCACTCTCTTGCTTTCTCAACTCGCGGCATCTCAACCTACGTGGTCTTCCCATACCTCATTCTTACCAAAGCATCCTACATATAGAATTTGCAGATGACACAGCAGTCTACCTGCAAGGGGACCTGGACAACCTCCAAAAGCTAGAAAGTGGGTTAGTTCTATTTTGCAAGTGATCCAACGCCATGATCAATTGGCACAAATCCTGTGCAATATGGCTTTCTCAGGAAACACATCCGGCGTGGCACCCTCACCCCGCTTTCAAGTGGATCAATCAAGGAGCGAGCACCAAATATTTGGGCTTCCAAATTGGCTTCAACATACCGCCGAAGACTATGATTGCACCCGTTATCCTCTCCATTCGACAAAAGTTGATACATTGGAGCTCTAAAAAATTGTCACTAGCGGGTCGCATCATAGTGGCAAATCAGGTACTCCTCACAACAGCATGGTACAATCTATCATGATGGACAATCTCCAAGGAAAGTATACATCAAATTCAACGACTGGTCCGCAACTACATTTGGTTTGGTAAGGAAGACCATGTAGCTCGCGCCAAGGTGGCGTGGCCTATACTCACAACGCCTAAGTCGAGAGGGGGATTGGGTCTTATTGATCCCCTTTCACAATCGAAAGCCTTACTTGCCAAATTTGTGGTGCGAGGACTCCAACCAGGAAATGATTGTTGGAAAATGCTACTGAGGTTACGTTTCGCTTACTTTAAGCCACGAAAAGGGGTCAATTGGGCCCCCCAAACGGGATGGATTCTAAACATGGATCTCAAACCGAGTTTCTCCTGCCATTTGGAGGACAGATTCAGTGCATCCATGTGGAAGGCATGGTGTGACATTCGTCAGGGGCTCCAGTGTGATCAACCAAGATCCAAACCTGCCTGGCTCAGTCAACGTATCCTATGGAACCCATGTCTCAAGGATGAATCTAATCAACTACTGGGATCACGTAAGGGGTTGTCATGGGGATACATTGCAGAAGGTCCAGGCAAAAGTATTGAATGTTGGCGACGGTTTATGTCAATGCCACTACAAGATTAAGCGAACATATTCCATGGAATTAGGGGCGGATGGACTATGAGATCGGAAATCATTAACGCGCTACTGATTAGGGACTCTGCTACTCAAAGGACGACAATGGAGAAATGGATAGGCCACAAGGAGGAGGGCTCTTTGATCCCGAGAGGTAGGGGATCACCAGACATGCTCGAAGGCCATGAAGTGAGAGACACTGAGACACCCACACAGAACAACGCCATTCGAGTACTCGCGTACATTGGTCATAAATGGATTGTAGATCCTGATCCGATCAAAGTACAACCCGATTGGCATATATGTACTCATGAAAACACATGGCTGCGTAAGGTCAGTTGGGACCCTTTGCAATGGACATGGCGTGATCCCTACGCGGGGCAAGGAAGCAAACCCATCCCTTTCTTCCAATTCACAACTAGATTGGGTCGCCACATTCTAGCTGCTCAAGCCGCCCGAGAACCGGCTGCTGCAAAGGTCTGGCACACATTTCAAGTTCCCTCCGCAATAATCACCAAGTTTTGGCAGAAAATCTGGAAGCAACAACACGCGAGGCGAATTACCACTTTCCAATGGTTGTTAATACATAAGTCCCTACCAGTGGGAGCATGGCAACGTGGGAACCTTAACTCTCCTAATTGTGTAGAGTGCCCACATTCAGTAGAATCCATACGACACGCTCTGTGGGACTGCCCAACGTCCCATAGAACATGGCGGGGGGTTGGCCGCTTATTGCAATTATGCCAGGTGCAAGGTTCAATCAAGTGGGGAAATATATGTTGGCTATCATGGCAGGCTGCAATTGGCCGATACAAGCATCAGGAGGAGGGGATGACTTTGGTGATAAAAGCACAAGAGGTTCTTTTCTCCTCCAACAACAATGTCCACTATTTTCCTCTTAATGACCAATCTCAAGAGGTGTTGGAATTGGTCAGCCCAATAACCCTTTGGATTCTATGGAAACAACGATGTAGGCGAGTCTTCTCCAACCAAACCACCCATCCAACAAGGTTACTGCAAGAGATATGGAGTGAAATTATAGCCACTCTGAAGAGCCAATATGATGGCCTTAAAGGTGGCTCCGAGGGAGTTGAAAGACAACGCATAGCCTTCATCCAACAATGGTCGTCCTCTCCCTTTCTTGAGTCAGTGGGCTTCCACATTAGATGGAACTATCGCGTCCCTTTAGGGATTTGTACATAATCGCCTCATTTGTAAAATTTTATAACTAATGGAAGGAGTTTTTTTTTTGGAAAATATATATATATATATATATATATATATATTCTTAAGGCCATTTCCTATTCTCGAATATTACAAATATCACGCATGGAGAAGATCACAAATAACACACATGTGTCAATCAATGGTCACTACGTTGAGTTCCAAGGTAATCTCTTGTTAAATGTGCATGAGGTCTTCTACACTTAACTCTAGCCAAATTTTTGTATGGGAGAGTGAGGTGGGACATGTTAGTTTTCTTTCTCATTGTATCCATGGTTTTCTTTTAAATTGATGTTTTCTCATTTGTCTTTTTATGTTTAGGGATTATAGGAGATGCACTTGGTGTACTTGGTGATGAATCTTGCAAGCTCCTAAACAAAAAGTTGTTCCATGAACCTATTGGTAAGTGTGTTTAATGAAGTGCAATCTTGTTCTACTGGAAACGCCACAATGAGGTGGGCATGTTAGTTGACGGATTCTTTCCCATTGTATCCATGGTTTTCTTTTAGATTGATGTTTTTTCGCTACCTCCCAAGAGCATCATTTGTCTGTTTATGTTTAGGGATTATTGGAGGTGCACTTTGTGTACTCAGTGATGAATCTTGCAAGCTCCTAAACACAGGTGTTCCATGAACCTATTGGCAATTGTGTCTATTGAAGTGCAATCTTATTCTACTAGGAGCAGCACGTTGAGGTGGGCATGTTAGTTGATGGATTCTTTCCCATTGTATCCATGGTTTTCTTTTAGATTGATGTTTTTTTAGCTCTCTCCCAAGCGCACCATTTGTCTTTTTATGTTTAGGGACTATAGGAGGTGCACTTTGAGTATTCAATGATGAATCTTGCAAACTCCTAAACCCAAAGTTGTTCCATTAACCTATTGGCAAACATGTGCAATCTTGTTCTACTAAACCAGCACGGTAACTTTCCTACAAGAGTTCTACACATGGAACTCTATACAACAAGAAGGGATGAGTTCCTACCATGGCATAACCTATGGAGTCTTTCCATGACAAGAATTGTTGGCTTTTCAACGTGATGAGAATGAATTCCTCAAGATGAAAAATGCAATTCAACATAAGAGAAAGAAGATAGTGACCTTCTCCTTTGACCATTATTAGCCTCTCTACATGAGGGAAACTATTAAAACTCAACATTGACAATCCCTCCACTATAGGAGTTAGTAAATGTTCACCCTAATAAAAAGAAGTTTTTCTCTACATGATGGACGCAGTTGAAGCCGACACGAGAAAGAATCGACCCTCTCCACTATAGAAAGTGTTTGACAACACTAAATGAGAGCTCAAGAAGATAGGAGTGTGGTCCATGTGGTTTGTCCATGCCAAACCTTACAGGCTTTTATGGAGAAATTCCTTGAGATTATTTTCAAGTAGTCAATGGAAGCTCCTTAATGTACCTATATTCTCTATCCTACTACCTCATTGCCTTAGGAGAAAAAATAAATACGATGCCTAACTATCAACTAGTGTTAATGGATAATAAGGAATTTTCTTAATAGCCACTAGGGTAATTATGAAAATAATTAATCACTATAAGAGATTAATCAATGGGTTGAAAATTAGGAATTTTAAACGTGAAAAGTTACTAAAGTAATCGACACAATAATTATGCACACACAACATACAAAAGAACCTACACAAGCAATGACATAGAAAAGAGAAAAACTGATATTGGTAGGTGGTTGCTCCTCACCTCCTTCGCATATTCTTGATTGCGAGAGCTTACGAAAAGTTCATAGTAAGCTTCAAGCAGTGATTCTGGTCCTTGTAGTGGCACCAAACATAATGTAATGTCTTTCAGTATTTCGCCAAATACTACTACGTCTTACTCGGATGTTCTTCTTGAAAACCACTGCAGAGCTCGATCTGCCGCCATATCACCCTCTACACTCTTGTTGGGGAGACATAAAAGAGTGGGCATCAACCACAGTCAAGCTACTAACATATAAATTAAATGCGAAGCAAACTCTAATATCACAATCACAGGATTAATCTTCGTTACAAGCAAGAGAGAGAGAGAGAGAGAGAGAGAGAGAGAGAGAGAGAGAGAGAGAGAGAGAGATTTCCCATGTTTGTAGAAAATCACCAACACATCTGAGCTTCCATTAGTCCATACAAGAAGATTACAAGTCTTTTAGTTAATACAAAGTGTTTAAAGACTTGAGCTTAGTAAGAAAGTGATGAGTGACAAAGAGAGGTTTAAGCTTGAGTTTTAAAGGGGAAGAATGAAGAAACCCCCAAAACAGTTTTTATACTACCCCACTTTATAGTTATTTTACATTGTGCACATTTAGTAGGGTATAAAGGTTTGTATATATGTATATGTATTACCTTTGTCTCCCTTTACATCATTTGGTAGGAGTCGAAATTTAGCCGTATCTCTATTTTTTACTTAGTTCCTTTGGCTTTTTTGTATCTCCTTGACATTAGCATGGGATATGGGATGTACAGTATATACTTAACAACATCAACCCAATAACAATAAGGAAAGCATGAATGAGAAGAGACAAGTCACAATACATGAGCCTTTTGAAATCACGAGATACAAGACTTGCCCTCAATTATAACTCACGATACATTTAGTAAACATGATATTGGAACCTACCAAAGTAACAAACAAGATAAGTCATGAAAGAGTGTCGAAATCATAAATGAGAAGGATATATATGACGGGATGAAAGATCTTTACGTCACATGATAGATTTGTAAGTCACAAAATGGCAAAGTCGCAAAAAATCTACGAGGCACAATAGAAAAGCCAACAAACATCATGGTACACGTTCTGGACATGAAATGGGTTCACAGGAGTATTTCACACTGAGCTACAAAAATATCAAAGGAGTACCAACACACCATCGTTATGCGAGAAGATGTTGTCCCGATTCACCAAAGCTCTAGATTGATGAACCCTCACTTCACTCAACTCTCAATTGCAATGCATCTTGCTCAACAAATCGACCGTAACTATCCACTTCTTTCTCAACCAATAGGAAAGTGGCTTGGATTGGGATTTATTTTTACAGAAAAAATGACATCACTCTCACAACACAAGTTGAGCCACCCTTGGTGCCTTGGATTTCTCTCATGAAGATCTTTCAAACACTAGGTCCTATGATGAGGTTTTGAGAACATCTACTTAAACCATTAGCCATCCCTCAATGGAGAACTATGTTCATTAGACAATGTTTCTCGTGCTTTTTTTCTCCAAATTTAGCCTAATGTTAAGTGACTGATGGAAGGGAGACAGAGAAAGTGTTGATCACGATGATAATGCATCATCATGACAAATTATTGGTATCTAATTGGAGGGTAAAGAAGAGTTTATGTAGATATTTATCCATGCATTGCCCTTGGTGTCGTTGCTTTAACCACTCAAGTGTCATAATTAAAGAGTTCTCTATAGTACAGATGTCTTTCGACAAAAAGTCCCACAAGAAAGATTGATAAGCGTAGATACTAGTAGCTGGTGTTAACATGCGGCTAAATATATCCAATATGTTAATATTCTAAAGGATCAGAAGTTATCAAGCACAATCCAAGACCACATGAAGAAAGATAAGATTGGAACGTATGTAAATTACTAACATGTTCATAGGAATACCTTTTGGAAATCTAAGAATGTGCAACCTAGACATTAATCGTTGTTATAAAAATTGAGCATAACAAAGATTCTTATCGGTATCTTGGGTATCTTGTGTAAGTTTGCTAAATAAGCAATGTTCATGTTGACTACAACATGTTTGGCGACCACAAAAGGCATGCAAACAAACTTACAAGTGGCAAGGGTCTTTTCATCATCACAAGAGGACACATCTCAGAGACCCTCTAAAGGATGGGCAAGGGAAAACTCTCGTTGTAACCTATTGTGACCCTAATAGTGGTGGGGCATGTTTTGGTGGGATTGGTTTTCGCCTACTAATGAAGCAAGCAAGGTTATGTTGTGTGCATGTGGGAGAATCCTCTATGTGTGTTAATTAGCTAGAGCAAGTGAGTAAGATGAGCACATGGCTCAAAAATGTGACTTAGTTCAGGCCTCGTCCGTGGTGATGTCGAGAGTGTACCCACAAGACCATAAAGATTGACACGTAACCGCACTTGGCCAGATGCTTAGTGATACAAAGTCACCACCATATTTCACAGCCCCCCATGACATGTACCAATTCTCTTTGCTTGTAGGATTTGCATTATTCTATGCCCTCATTTGTTGTTTACCTCTTCTCACAATTCTATTAGAATCTGAAGAAATGCCTCTTCGAGTGTCCCATTTTTCTTAGAGTGTATCGAAATATTCCGGAGCCTCCTTTTGACCTCCTAGACTTGTGTCCCCTCGATTTTCATGCTCAGTCTCCTCTACCTCTCACCACATTTGCATCTTTCACGAAATTAAGCTACAAATACTATGAAGAAGGTCAACATACCAGTGGGGTCGAATTGCTGATAGACGCGAAAAAGCATCCCAAATTTGTGGCAATAAGGAGCAGCACCAAAGAAGAATGGCCTTCATAGCCATGTCAAGCTTGCATTTTAGGGGCTCCATTGGTTGAAAAATTAGAGAAGAGGCATTCCCAGACATGCCACCTCTGTCTCTGTACTTAAGGTTGAAGAGCTTTAGCATCAAGATGACCTAGTTGTAAATGGTTGGCTTCTCTGAAGCTGCACATACCTCATCCCATAACACCTTTGAAGTGACCTTGTCCATTACATTGACCACTCTAAGTATATAACTGGTGGAACTTGGAAGTGCATCAAGCTCCTCCAATTCAGCATCTGGCATGGCATGATTGTAGGTTTCGCATACCATCCAATAACGCCAGTTGGTGTTGTCTGAACATATCTTGGATTTTCTGCATCTACATGGTGAAGTTTGAGCCATTGAAGCAGTGCAGTGCATATATATCTTTCTCTGAAAACGACACCACACTGCAAAACAAAATGATACAATGATCAGAAAACAAGTGGCAATGCAAGCTCAAAGATCAAATTCACTAGAATGCCAAAAACTATGGCCAACAATGGCTCATACAACCCAAAACAAATTCACACTTTGCCATCATTGGCTCATACAATCTCAGCAAAAGCAGTTACAAGCTCAATGATGTCAAAAACCATAGGCAGCTAAGAGACCCTTTCATCCAAAAGATGAACCTTGCAAAGATGTCGAAAAAGAAGAAAGAATTTGAAGTGCAAAGAGAGAAAAGAAACATTTGAATTGATCAGAGAATCCTAATGCATAAGCAGATGTTGAAGTTGACTCATGGAAATCTGCAAAGAAAAAACGTTAATTCATCTCCAAATCAGTGAAGACTTTCGTGTCTGTTGATTGTGAGAGGCCGAAAAAAAAGATAAAGAATGTGATTCCGCTTCAACACAGTTGCAAACAATTTCGCAAGAATCAATTTCAGCATAAAGTATTTTCTTAGTTCATTGTTCTTCTCTTCTTCTGCACACTCACCCCTAAGCTTGAATGGGCAGCGTCTCTTTCCTCGTCTTCCGTTCGTCTTTTCCTGAAGCATTCATGACAGTGATCCTCTTCATCAAACCTCCCTTGGACTCTGCTATCAGGTGGAGCAATCAAGTCCTATTACTGCTCATTTTTCTACGTTTATGATTTGAGTAGCAATAAATGGCTTGACTCCTTATTAGATTATTAACTTATAGTTGAACTTTAGAGCATACGCTGTAAAAGGACAATTCAACATGGCCATTTAAAATGTCCCCAGTGATGAAACACTGAACATACATCCTACATATGACAATTATGATCTTGAATGCTCATATTTCATGACCAAAAACTCAAGAAGATTCCACTGCATGTATCAATCTCTTGATATACAAATGTTGACAAGTTCTATCAATGTAGAAGGCATTGGGATGTATACAAAGGCCCTGTGCTCCATTACCATTTCCTTGCAATCTTGCAAGAGAGACATTAGGATTATGTATCTAACCATCACCAACATATGTTCTCATCTAGTTATGAAACTACAAGAGACTAGTGTAAGAATGACAAAAACTTACAAGCATTTTCCCTCGGAATTTTAGGGGAAATACTACGTCAAGCAACCATATTAAGCATGACAATGACAAGCGAGGTGTTTTTCCTTCTTTCCAACATGCTTATAAGTTATCGTGTGCTGCAATCTTAATTTTTCTTAATGTGGAGCCTTTTTTTACATTCCCAGCAGGTATTCACATGAAAAATATCTAAAAATAGAAGAAATTTGAAAGTACTACACAAATTCTTTTCAGTGTGGTCTAGATAGACACACCTCCAAAGGGTAAAAAGCCAAATCCAATACATGGAGCTCGTAACATTAACTTAAACAGTAAGGATTCCTCTGTTCCAATAATCACTGAATGAGTTTTGAAGATTTTATCAAGCTTAAAAGAAGCTTTCTTTTCCAAAAATTAAATAATAATAACAATGCTAGAATCTGGCCACAAAATACTGTGCCAGATCTTTTTTCTCTTTCTGTTTGTTATCTTTTTTGATATATACATACAAGTCATCAACCATGTAAACAAGTATATGACATCCATTCAATTGTTTACAATGTGAAACCCAAGCGCTGCAATGGAGGTTGTCACATGAACCTACAAAGAGACCATTACCCAGGTCTAGAATTGCAAGTTGCAACCACAACTAGGATGCTATATGGTTGCAAGCACACATCCCACATCAGATAACCTTTTTTCCATTGCATGTGAAACTCCAGAAGATGATTGGTTAACTCAACATTATAACTGATTTCAACACAGGCATGGAGAATCAGTGCCCACAAAGTGTACTTTACTCAATACAATAGAAATCCAAGAGGTAGTTATACCATAGACCCACCTTCGCTACTTATATCTGATCTCTGCTCCACCCTTTTATGATATCCATCACCCAAGAAACATCATATATTATGTATGCTGTGTGATATGCATCACTGATCTGGATTTATCAGCGGACGTGCTCCAAACCGTCGGTTTCTCTTTTGATAAGATAGCAGTGCATCTGCATAAGATGTTTCATTCACCTCCGGCCAACATTCAGTCATGAAGTATAATTCAGAGTAAGCGAGCTGCCATAACAAGAAATTGCTAAGCCTTAGCTCACCACTTGTTCTTATCAATAAGTCAGGGTTTTCTATTTCCTTCATCCAGCTTGTACCAAGCTCTTGCTGAATATCGGACTCTACTATATCCTCTGGTCTTAGTTTCCCTTGCTCTACCTTCTTTGCTACTTTTTGACAAGCTTGAAGGATGTCATAGCGACCACTGTAGTTAAAAGCAATAGTAAGCTTTAAGCCACTATTTTCGCTGGTCTTATGTTCAACTTCATGAATAAATGATTGCAATGGCCAAGGGAGTTGCTTTAGATTTCCAATAAAACGAATTAATATATCTTCCCTGCCACCACAGAACAGTAAGTTCACTTATTTTTATTCTTGGAAATGTATAAGGACCTTAGAATGTATAGAATAACAGTACAATAAAAGACGCTCTTTATTAAACATAAACATATAAATTTGAAAAGAGAACCTCTAAAATGATTTAAATCAAAGGGATTAAGGTTTCGTAATGTTCTAAAAAGATTAGAAGAGTTGAAAACTTTTTAGCAGCCACTACTAGATCTCATTGTTGATTTGTTGATGATCCAAAGTATAGGTTGAACATGAATCGTCTGGACCATCTAGAAAAGAAAGAACTATTGGCATCCTCTCTTGCAATAAGAAACCTCTGGACCATATTCAATGAAGTGTATATTTCGGGTTGCATTTTCTGAATCACAGGGTAAAGAGTAGCTAACACTATAATTATATCTAGCATTTTCCTTTGTGATTTTGATATGATGCAACATGGTCACTAGATTCTACATTTCTTTCACCGTCATAGTTAACACTTATGACCTTACAAAAGCTAATGAATGGTTCACACCTTAATAAACTGAGTGATATAATGCTTGCCAATAGTAATCTCCTTATAACTTATTTCTTTCTAAACAAGCCAATCATTGACAACCCAGAAAACCATCAAGAGATGATTCTATATAGCTCACCAATATTCATAAAATCATTACTTATCAGACTCTCACCAGTGAGGTTATGGATGTTTTCCATGAATTTTTCATTCCACCTCCTAAAAGTGACTCAAATCTCCCAGCATTTCCTCACATCCATTATGTGTGGGGTATTTTGAATTCTCATATCATGAATAGCTTTAAATGCTTCCGTGCATCTTGATTTTCTTTACAATAATCATACAATGCACAAGTTCTTCATCATGTAACCAAAGAGTCCTACAACTCATTTCTATACAGTTTACGGCTGCCCGGTGATATATACATTATTCAAGGGCTTTTATATTAGTTGGGCAATGTTTGCTTTGTTTTGAAGTCGATTTTGAGTGTAATCGCATAAACAAAAATCAAGTTTCTCCGAAATTTACCTCATTAAGATGGGAAGTTCTTCTCTGAGAGCCTTTAGAAAGAGCTGCATTAGGAAAGAGACTTCCACCTACCAACATTCACACAGTAAAGCTTTAACATTTATCAGATCCACACCTCATTTGCTGATAAAAAAATGAATATAAAGAGTTCATTAAATCATATATATATATATATATATATATATATTCATAAAAAAGGGTGTTGGAAATTTCCTTTTACCATGAGCTACAACGATAATGCATCAACTAGTCAGTATACTGGAAGCCAAACATCTAGTCATCCACCAAACATGCCATAAACTATAATCACACTCAACCAACGTGATGAAGACCATAAATTGGAAATCAAATATCCAATCGTTACTATTAAAGTAAATAGTCAAACATATGCATTGATACAGAAGCTATAAACCATAAATATTCAGCCATTCATATGGCCATCAAGCATTTAATTGTCGATCCTCTAATGAAACAAAGTGTCAAACCATGTGCAACCACTCATGTAGTGGAGAACATAGAATGAAAAGCAGAAACCTGTCATACATTCCCTTTCAAAAAAACAATGGACTATGTACATTTGATTGATAAGAAATAGAGAATGTATATTGTAAACCAAAAATGTCCAATAATCCATCCAGTTCTAAAACAAATAGTGAAAACCACGTGAAAATTGACCATAAGCTACATCAGAGAATGAGCATTGGACATCAAACAAGGCCAATCATCCATCCCCATTTTAAAAAAATAGTGAAATCGTTTATATTTTTTGATAAGCACAACCACTCACACAGTGAAGAATGAACATTGGAAATCAAACATTTACAATCATTCATCACCTGTCCAATGTGAAGTCAATTGGTAAGCTACAATCACTCATTTGATGAAGATGGTACAATGGAAATCAAACATGTCAAATCGTTCATCAAACAAGTACCGAAACATATGTATTTCATTGGAATGAGGGGAGAGAGAGAGAGAGAGAGAGAGAGAGAGAGAGAGAGAGAGAACCTTTGGGCGGTTCCAATTCTCGGTGGAGAATCCAAAAACAGTGAGAGCTTGGATACCCCATTTAGCTGAAAGTTCGACGATTAGCTTTAATGTCTCAACACCAGCTTCATGCCCTGCACTCCTTTGCAAACCCCTCTGCATAGCCCACCTCGAATTACCGTCCATTATAATTGCGACATGTCTCGGCAAGAAACCTGTATGGAGTCCGTGTGGGAGCTTTTCCTCGTTCTCGTTCTCATTCTCATTGTTAAAGGAATTCACGTGAGACCCATGGCCATGAGTCTTAACACTAACATCATTACCATCGTGATTAACTACATCAATTTTGTCATGATCCTTATGGAGAACATCAAATGAATTCATGTGTGCCTCGAGAAGATGTGTCTCATTACTAACGTCATTTCCATGATCAATATCAACAACAACATCATTGTCATCATGGTGAGCTTGAAGGATATGGCTCACATGGCAGAGGGGTTCTTCTAGCAGCTGAAATCCCTGTCTTTTAGGGCAAATACCACCACCAAAGGAAGGAACACAAACCTTTTTAATACCTGATGAAGCCCAAGACAAGTCCTTGCTCCTAGGTTCTATGCTCGGATATAGGAGACAAGGTCGTATGGTGGCTTTCTCTGCAAAATCACCGACATGGGCGGGTCCAGGCAGGCGGGAGAAACTAAAAGAATCCATCTTATCATGGAATGGGGCTATCTGTAGACTATTTTAGGACCATCTGTGACAGAATCACATACCATGGCTGCAGCCTGCACAGTGGGAAACACCACAGAACAGAACAGAACAGACACTCTGTTCTGTGTCTCTTCTGTGTGTGTATGTGTATCATGTATGTAGTGAGGGGCCATTTTTGTAAATAAAAATGAGAGAATTTTGTATGTATAATGTAGTGAGGAGCCATTTTTGTAAATAAAAAGGAGAGAATTTGTATGTATGTGTATAATGTAGTGAGGTGCCTTTTTTGTAAATAAAAAGGAGAGAATTTGTATGTATAATGTAGTGAGGAGCCATTTTTGTAAATAAAAAGGAGAGAATTTGTATGTATGTATAATGTAGTGAGGAGCCATTTTTGTAAATAAAAAGGAGAGAATTTGTATGTATGTATAATGTAGTGAGGTGCCTTTTTTGTAAATAAAAAGGAGAGAATTTGTATCTATAATGTAGTGAGGAGCCATTTTTGTAAATAAAAAGGAGAGAATTTGTATGTATGTATAATGTAGTGAGGAGCCATTTTTGTAAATAAAAAGGAGAGAATTTGTATGTAGTGTAGTGAGGGGCCATTTTTGTAAATAAAAATGAGAGAATTTTGTATGTATAATGTAGTGAGGAGCCATTTTTGTAAATAAAAAGGAGAGAATTTGTATGTATAATATAGTGAGGGGCCATTTTTGTAAATAAAAAGGAGAGAATTTGTATCTATAATGTAGTGAGGAGCCATTTTTGTAAATAAAAAGGAGAGAATTTGTATGTATAATGTAGTGAGGAGCCCTTTTTGTAAATAAAAAGGAGAGAATTTGTATGTATAATGTAGTGAGGAGCCATTTTTGTAAATAAAATGAGAGAGATTTGTATGTAGTGCAGTGAGGGGCCATTTTTGTAAATAAAATGAGAGAGATTTGTATGTAGTGCAGTGAGGGGCCATTTTTGTAAATAAAAGGAGAGAATTTGTATGTAGTGTAGTGTGTCTTTTTATGTATGTGTGCTATGTCTATCTATCTATCTAATCTATCTATCTATCTATGATCTATCTTTCTATCCTATCTATCTGTTTTATGTCTTGAAGAGACTTGGACATAGTGTGCCTTCCGATGATGATGTTCACGAATGAAGAAGAAAACTCGCCAAAAGGACATCAATATCATGTGAAAGTGGTACACCAGTAGCTTGAACCGATGTCAAGGTTTATAGGCCGGTGTTTTTGGGACAATGACAGAGTTCTCTTTTTGCATCAAACTCCATATTATTCTTATATGTAAATTATTTGCAAGCCTTTTGGTTCACTGCCACACAAAAATGTTTTAAACATGTGTTATTATTGCATGTCTTCTATACGTACATTTACCCTATGTTTGTGTACGAATTCCCCGATTTTTACCTGCACTAATTTTTTTTCTTGAAATTTTTACCTGTACTATTCCAAAGTATCCCATGTCAATAGCAGAAGTTTGTTATTCTTTTCATGGAATAATAGAGAAGTAACAAACGAAACACCACTTGCTCTAGGTGTGTGATATAAAAAAATAATGTTGTCAATGGTCATTGTTTTAGGGATGATATAAAAAGTATTGTTGTAGTTTGTGAGATGTTTTATACCCCTCATAAAGGTCTTTACCTTTCAATGAGTATGCTCGTGTATACAACTACACATGTCGAATAGATGTGAACGCATAGTGGTATAGTACTCATAGCGATCACGATCTGTGCCATCACCCCAACCTTGACAAAAAGTCTTTAGGTATCCATTTTTTATATCTCCGTTTATGGATACTATTGCTAACATGTGCCAAATTGATAAAGATGGAAGTGTTTCTAACCACATCATGAAACTTTGGAAATTGGATCAAAGGCTCTTGTAGTACAATGAAAATTTGATCAATTTTGACATGAGTTTCAAAGTACAAATATATATTTCAACATGTTTTACAATGGGAATGGGTTCACGAAGTATTATGATTTATCATGGCAACATTGGAAGATATGACGAATCACATCACTCCTACAAGTTACATACTTACAAAAGGTTTGTCTTTCATGGAACTTCAAGACAACTTCATTTGCCTCAATACTGGTCAGGTGAGTCACAATTGGTGAAACCGCGAAACATTTTGCAAAGACTCAATGGCAATTGTGTGCAGAAGAAATACCATCCAAACAAAAAGTTTTTGTAGGAATACTGTTAACATCTTCTACTATGTCTATAATAAGAGTCAATACTAGAAAAAGAAAATTGATCTAGATGTTTTGATGCAACCATAACACATTATGTTAGTGACACGAGGCTTATATTCAAGAAAATGGTATCTGCATTCACAAAACATATCGGTCAAGCTTTTGAATTGACTGGAAGTAAAGATTTATGAAGGAACACAAATTTTGGATGTGATAGAACTTTAATTACATCGTTCATAAGATCAGATATGAAGGTGATGAATGATGTTCACATTGACGTACCTTCCATATGCTTGGATCGTGGGTCTATGTTGCCAAGTTACTATTCATTAAAAAACTTATGGCTTTTTAATCAATAAGTTTTGTATGGACCTTAGATTAGGCATAATATACCTCAAAAGTAATCCCTAGTTGCAATGTACTTTCTAGACTCACTTTTTAATAAAAAGTATTCGTAGGGTCTAGAGGCATTCTATTC
This sequence comes from Azolla caroliniana, assembly GCF_043228905.1. NCBI lineage: Eukaryota > Viridiplantae > Streptophyta > Polypodiopsida > Salviniales > Salviniaceae > Azolla > Azolla caroliniana. The sequence continues at coordinate 8,460,011 of NW_028230456.1, read as the reverse complement.
TTTGGCAAATTTGGAACTCCAACTCAGTTGTGTTGAGTTTTGTTGTAACATATTGTGTGAGAACCATCCAAAGGGATTGTCAAGGTCACAAGTTAATAAAGGGTGAGGAAGCACATTAATACTTTTAACGAGATTGTCGTTACATCCTCGTTGAAGAAAGACAAGTCACATTATCTATTTTATCCTCGTTGAAGAAAGACAAGACACATTACCTATTTTATCCTCATTGAAGAAAGACAAGACACACTATCTATTTTATCCTCGTTGCAGAAAGACAAGATGCATTACCTATTTTATCCTCGTTGAAGAAAGACAATACGCATTACCTATTTTAGTTACTATATTTAAGAAGCATAGTGTGTGTTTTTAATCTTCTAAGAAGACATTCAAGAGATTAATATTTCTTCCAATTTTTACTTTCAAAAGCTTCATTAGCCAAGGACCTTCACACTTCACCTAAGACTTTTCCTGGACTCTTTTCTAACGATGTTGGCCCCTCATTTCATCTTTGACATAGAGTTCTAGGTTCTTCGACTTTACATATATCATAGGTTTGATAGACTTCCTCTCATGAGATCCCCACATCACGACAACGTATGTGACACACCCTTAAGCACTCAAGTTTTAAGGGGATCTTATTGTCTTCAATCCAACTAACTCAATACAGAGGATTATTAACTAGTGTAGTACGCACTATGAGATCAGTCTCATAGTAAATATTAATTCTAGGAAGTAATCCTTTTTGGTAGTTCCTTAAAGAAGAAATCATGGAACTCTTTTAAGAGTGAATCGAGCACTTGTTCATAATATGTTAATAGATCCTCAGCATTATATATAATATATTTGGAGATTGGGGGCAAAGACACAACAATACATTGTAGAACAAGAAGAATCGAAAAAAGATGCAATCGAAAGAGTGGAGACGGTTGACACATTGAGTAAAGTGTTGAGTCATTTAATAAAAATGATATCAAATGGTTCAACCAATCAATGGATAAAGAAGAAGTCCTATTAAAGAACCATGGATAACCCAAGTATTACGTTAGTGGCTTTGAGACTCACGACATAAAAGTCTAATTTTTGTACATAGGTACCTATATGGATTGGTAAAAACATGGCAAAGTATGTCTTATAAACAAAAGCATTTCACATTTTCTTAACACTTGGCCACACAACATATCTAGCATGTGTCATTCGTTCATGAATCTAACTAATTATTGTACAAACTTTCACATTTTCTGCAATTTAATTATTGCCATTACAGAGACAAGATTCTCATGCATGGAATCATCAAGATCCTTTCTCTCATCCAAAATCTAAAGCTCAAATTCTACTTCTTTTCAAAGGGCTTGCAGACCTTAAAAAGAGAAAAAGGAACAGTAGGAACACTCAGTCCTCTTAAAAGAATTGTTACACTCTTGGCAATGGCAGATTTGAAAAAATAATTTTTTAAATCACATCATAAACACTTTTTGAATCAAATTATGTCCCCATGATGTCATATACAGAAGATGCGATAAAGGGACACGCATACACAACAAATCAACTCAAAAACAGAATTGAACGATTCAACTTCTTAAAAAGCATGAATAGACAAATATATCTTCGTACCAACACTAGAGCTACATGCAAATACAAATTCATCAGAGAAACAAATAAAATGTGGTTTATACAGATATAGATATTATATGCTCCATTAGGACAAGTATGATTCACTCCCTCTCACTCAACCAGAAGATACAAAAATTTTAAAAATAGATATTAGAGCTCACTCAATAGTTAAATCTTAAATTTTCAGAAAACCAATCCACAAAAATCGATCATCTTCATCCCTCAAATCGATATGGGGATGGAGTGAGGCAAATGGACAAGGGAACAATAATAGAAAGTATATATTGAAGCAGTATTATCTATTTATACAAAACATTTTTAAAAACCTTATGGCAGCAAAATACAAAATGGCAGGCCATCTCACTCTCTATGAGATCGATTAACTCAAAGATAAGATCTCATCCCAATGTATTCTATTTAGAAATCTCACATTTCGGAGGTTAGATTCCACAATCAATTCACCTTCGCATTATGTGCTTTCTTTTGCTGACTTTACTTTTCTCCAACCATGTTGTTGAAAAGAAGGGTGTCTAAATCACCATATACTGAATGTAACAATTGAACGTTTCAAGAGTTTTATCTAAGCTATGGACACAGTTTACAAATAAGTATAGGAACACTACTCGGCTTTCATCTATCTCCCCTTTCCTTGCAACGACCCAAGGGGGGTAAGGATATGGTAAAAAGGGGTTTCATTATGGAATGGGAATCACAATGAAATGAAGTAAATCACCGTATACTGGGGGACTTTTTATCATCCATGATTGGAAAGTAATAATAAGCAGAAAACCCCTAACTAAGGATTTGGGCATATAGATCAATAAAATTTTGATCATTAAAGAACTAGCAGGTAAATATTACTACTTTGCAAGTTTCAGCTGCGATTTTCAACCTTCAATAGGAAGGTTCGAGAGGGGGAGGAGATTTTGAATTTCCAGCATCATGGTTGAGGCATTTGTTGCTCAAATGGGAAATGCACTGATTCAGGACTTTCTGCATCCACTCATATCGGCATTTCTCTACAGCCTCCACAGCTTTAAACTGCACCATGCATATAGATAGGTAGGTAGGTCAGTATAAATAGATCATCTTTACAGCATAAATAACATGAAACAAGAAAGTACAAATTTAAATAGACAATTTCATCCACAATGAAATGTCTAAGCAACTAACTAGTTATCATCCACAATGAAACAGTACATCGTTTTTATGGCAATTTAAAAAAGACGCATGGATTATACATTGAGCCAAATCATATACTACACAGTGAATGTACTACTTACCTAACAATGAAACTACAAACTACAAACTTATTTCGATGAAAATTTAAGAACATGCGTAAATTATATTAATAATCATTTAAATGGCAGACGTCCACGCACCGACACCCCCAAATCTCTGTTCGACGCCCCTTTCATCTCTCTATCTCTCTATCTCTATCTCTCTCTCTCCTCACTCTTGAACTTTCATACTCTTTGTCTCTCATCTCTCTTCTTTCTCCAGCATATATCCTTTCTCTTTGTTCTCCTTTTTCTAGCCTCCTGAACCCGCCACAATGCCTCTAGAGTGCAGTGTCAAGAGCAAGAGGAGAAAGAAGAGAGCATTGAGCAGGTTCAAGAATGAGAGCAGAGAGAAGAATTGGAGAGAGAAAGAAGAGAAAAAAGAGATGTTGAATAAGAATTGAGGGGTTACCATCAACATCGTCTAAAAAATATGTGAAATATGTATGTATATACATATATATTAAGACAGATTATACTTACCCAAAATGAATATATGACTTTGCTAACATAAAACTAAAAAAGCATAAACTTAAAGACACAATTCCAATAGAAAGAAATTTTGAAAAAAAATGAGTGGATTATATTAAGGCAAACAGTATTTACTACCCAATGAATAATATAGCTCGGCCAAACATGAGTCTACAAAGTAAAAAATCAGATGAGACAATTCGAAGGAAATTATGTTTTCGAGTGTGAATTATCTTAAGATAAAAAAAACTGCTATACTTACCCAGTGGCGTTCTCGCGCATGTTGCTCTGGCCAAGTTTCAAATTCTTCCGTGACAAATAGAGGGAACATGTATGCCCGACATAAGCCATCACTGTTCTGTTCACTTTGCTGTCGTTTACTCTTGAATTCCCAACATCCTAGACATTCCTGAAAGAAACCAATGCCACAAGAAATGATCACATATCAATATATTCCATTAACTATCAACACCATCAAAAAACTGGGCCATGAAAGAAGTAAATGAGCACACATCAAAATTCCATCAAAAGTATATCATGAAGAGGAAATTGATCCAGGCTGAGACCAACTGAATTCTCTCTTAGCTGTTTTCGGCGAAACACAGTTCATCTATAAAACGTTTGGAAAGAAATTGTGTTTGTATAGATGGTTTAAACTGAATATTTTTCCCGGGAGGGGGGGGGGGGGGAGGAGTGTATAAAAAATAGTATCGTTAGAAAACTTGTACGATGTTAATTTACAGATATTTTAAGTTCTGATGCCCAGGAAAATACAGTTGTTTTTCTAACCTTCAGTTCACCCTGGACACCAGCCTCTTCAAAAGCTTCACGACATGCAGCCTCCTCAGCTGTTTCATCTGTCTCCCAACCTCCCTTGTAATACAAAGAAAATAATTTATTACAATTGCCAACTAAGCATTACTTACCTCAAATATATAATATTTATGCTAGTAAAGAATATTTAGTGATTTTCAGCAGAAATATTACGCATATATGCAAATAAATATACGTTTGTATTTACAATAAGTGCCATTGAATTTGCAGGATTTGTTTATTATTTCCTTCATGGAAGGAAAGGGGGACAATTTGACAAAGAGAAGTTAGTACCAGAGAGACAAACCTTAGGGAAAAGGAGACCGGGCCCACCCTGTGTAGTGACCATTAGAACTTCCATCACTCTCTGAGAATCATGTCCATTTCGGTTATCTATGTTGTATCTATAAGGTACACACCTGATAATGGAAATAAAAGCAAATGAATATAGAAACATATTCCTCTACATAAAAGAAACAGAACTTGTTGCATGGAAATGTTTATAAAGGGCACAAAAACAGACACACACACACACACATATATATATATATTCCTATGAGTTCTCCTATTATTTCATGTGCAAAAATGAAAGAACAATGACAAATTAGTACATAAGTGAACAAAACCTCAAAACACTGCATTGAGATAAGTCCAGTCATCTCTCAAATTTCTACAAAGTTTTGACAAATTCTGTCATGATTTCAAAACTATTTCATGAATGAGAAGGGTAAAACTCAGAGAAAATTTTCTGGTTTATCTCACGAAGATCCAAAATGCAAAAGGAAAACCTCAATTTTTCTTCTATTTTATGCATGTAATGGGGGGGAATTTTGACAAATTGATAAAGAAAAGATTTCTACTTTTCCCTGTGACAAGAAGATATATCCAGTCATCCCAATTTTCAATGTCATTTTCTGATAATTTCCTAACTTCCTTCATGCATGAAAGAGGAAAGGGGTCCCTAGAAATTAGTAAGGAAATGTTGTCTCATTTTCCTGCTATGGGATGATATCTAAAGTCATGTCTCAAATTCCAACCAATATTTTGAGGTAATGCATGAATGACAATGAGGGACTTTTGATGAATTAGCTAAAGAAAAACATTTTCAATCGTTGTTTATGATTTTCTGATGTTGAAGGGACCGAATGGCCTTCTTGCGATTGCATGAGGTGAATGCAGAGGATGTGGGGCCAATCTCTGATAATGATTGTGACAAGAAAATGTATCCAGTCACAATCATCATATTCCCTGAGATGAGATGACATCCACAGTCATACCACAAATTCCTATCAATTTGTTATTTTTTCTCATAATTTCCTATAATTTCATGCAAGCAAAGGAAGGAAATCAAATGACCAAGTAAGAAAAAAAATTGTCTAGTTTACCCTGCGATCAGACGATATCCACAGTCATATCTCTGTTGATGGCGACCAGTTCGAGCAACCAGAGGATTCAAGTTTCCATTGCTAGAATTAGCTCTAGACAGATTACCACCTTCCATTGCTTTTAGATGGAAGCTTCTGAAGATCAAGTCACAAATGTTGATAATATTTCAGCAAATCTTCAAACAGCAAATGTCAATAACCTTTCAGCAAATCCTCCATTTCCCCATCGTTTTAGTGAACGAATCTTGAGCAAAAATGTATGGAAGTCATTTTTCAATCAAAATTTGGACCAGTGTAAGGAAAACTTCACTGTAGAACTCCCAAAAAAGCCTAGGTTTGATTTTGGAAAATCTCAGAAAAATGCCTCAAGAAACCACCACGAGAAACTCTAGGTTTGATATTCAAAGCCCCAGCAATGATGTCTCCAGAAAAAGTCTAATTTTAATCTGAAAAATCCCCAGACAAAATCAGTTTCCGGACCGCAAAAAGGCATCAGAAAAAATGCAAATAAACCTTGATTGTGATGTGAGGAACACCAGAACCTCCAATGAAACCCTAATTTCGTTCTAAGAAAGTTCGAAAGGGAAGGCCAAGCAACCCTAAAACAATGTATATCAGCGGAGGATAGAGAGAGGTTCTAGTTTCAAACTGCAAAGAATATATATATATATATATATATAAAGAAACAACAAGGATGCAAGCAAAACCCTAGGAAAGGATAAACTATCAAAACATCGGAGATGAGGAAGAGACACGATCAGGACTGTTGGGGGGGGGGGGATGCAGAACATCAAAAAACCTGTACGTGCAAGAGGAAGAATACCATACAAAACAAAACAAAAAAAACCATGGATGGATGGATTAGGGTAAGAGAGCATACCAGGCCGGAGTTTGATGCGATCCGTGTGCGTCTGTGTATGAGAGAATGAGAGAGCTTTGAAAGAAAATGGTTCTTCTTCAAAGCAGAGCAGAGTAAAACTGTAGAAGAAGAAAGAAAGCACTTGAAAAATCTTTCACAGATAAATTTAGAGGCTTATATATATATATATATATATATATATATATGAGAGAGAAAGAGAGGGGGAGGACTTTCTTTGCCCTAAATTTGGAGGGAAGGGTCAAGTCCAAGACCAAGACCAAGACCAAGACTCTTCTTTGCATTGGTTCGGTTAGCTCGAGACCAAGACTCTTCTTTGGATCGGTTCGGTTTGCTCGAGGTCAAGTCCAAGACCAAGAACTCTTCTTTGCATTTGGTTCGGTTAGCTCAAGGTCAAGTCCAAGAGAAAGAGAGAAAGAGGACTTTCTTTGCCCTAAATTTGGAGGGAAGGGTCAAGTCCAAGACCAAGACCAAGACTCTTCTTTGCATTGGTTCGGTTAGCTCGAGACCAAGACTCTTCTTTGGATCGGTTCGGTTTGCTCGAGGTCAAGTCCAAGAGAAAGAGAGAAAGAGGACTTTCTTTGCCCTAAATTTGGAGGGAAGGGTCAAGTCCAAGACCAAGACCAAGACCAAGACCAAGACTCTTCTTTGCATTGGTTCGGTTAGCTCGAGACCAAGACTCTTCTTTGGATCGGTTCGGTTTGCTCGAGGTCAAGTCCAAGACCAAGACTCTTCTTTGCATTTGGTTCGGTTAGCTCGAGACCAAGACCAAGACTCTTCTTTGCATTGGTCCGGTTAGCTCGAGACCAAGACCAAGACCAAGACCAAGACCAAGACATAGACATAGACCACCTCACTACAACATTTGTCCACATATGTGTAGGTTTTGAAAAATCAAACAGTTATTGTTTGCCCTTTGAATATTTCATGGAATTTCTCGTTTTTGATGTGCATGAAGCGAATGTATGCATTGTGTGTGTGATCGTCGGGTTTCGATGTAGTGCTCCTGATAAAACTCGTTTTGACACATCATGACCATTGGGCAAGACGCCCGTGTTATATTCCAGATTACATCTACGAATGTTGTGCCGCTCCAAGCTTGTGTCTTGATATAAATCTCTCTCTCATTATAGACATACAAGCAATACGTGTTAACCCCATATGAAATGTGAAATGCAAGTATACCGTCACACAAGATACACCATTCATGTCTCTTGCATAAAACCTCAATAATAACTTCATTGAGTACGAACAATTCTTTTGTAATTCTAAAGCGTAATTGCAATCTTTCGAATATAGGTTGTTTTTAACCCTATACATTATATGATAAACTCTATTTTGTATATTTGCTTTTATCTCAACCAATTAGATGAATATGTTTGTATTTTGTGGGAACCCTACCTCAGACAACATCGCTCATATAGCCTTGATATCTTTGTCACATTAAAGAGCCTTAGGCCTTTTAGTAATCTTCGAGCCTATGAATCTACCTTCATACAATCTCTTCGTGATGAGCAAGTATTATTCTTAACAACAAGCCTTTGCTCAAAAATCTGCATTTTAGCTTCATATAACTATGTATTTGTGCAAGTAGCGAGGAAGCCATGGTTCACTCGGCATGAGTTGATGATGGAAAATCCAATGACACTACAAAAGCTCTTCATTTAAAGAAATTGGCCTTTTCTTAAACCATTGAAGAGTGTCTATGCTAATGATCATGCACTACCAATGGTTCCTAAACTTTACACGTTGAATGTGCACCAATTGATCATGCACTACCAATAGTTCATAAACTTTACATGTTGACTACACACCAACATTAAGGTGAGTGAATATAGTATAGTCGAAGGGATCTACAACAGTTTGTTGTATGACAAACATGGATTGGAATTTGTCGCTAGTTATTCCTACCTTTGGACATTAATTAATAACCAGCCTAGGAATAGTGGTCAACTTTGAATAAAAAGGTGAAGCTCAAAAATATCCATGTTGAAAGCTATCTTACATTTTATTTCTTATTACATGGTCAAAATGGATCCTTATACTAAGCAAGCATGGAGATATATAATATAGAATAACATGTGCATAATATATTCATGGTATAGATATGAACCATGTCAATCATTGGTTTCGTTGTAGCAACATTAGGAAAGTCGGAGTATCTATTATTTCAAACACCCACTTGCAACGTCTCTTGTTAGAACAAGATTCCTACTTATCATCATTCATCAAAAACACCGACTTGATCCACAAAGCGGGATGTGTTTAAGCCTTAACATAATTCAAGCTAAGAAAGTTTTAGAATTATCGTTTGATTCCTTTGTTTACTTGTGGATTGAAATTCAATTTGGATTGTTGCACTTTAATTTAATATTGGAAAGTAGTAAACAAGAACTTGTGACTCAAAGTTAAGAATTGAAGATATCACGTTTCACGTAAACTTGAAGGTTATGTGAAATGTGAAAGAAGACAAAGTGACTACCTAAAGGGAGGCCACAGAGCACATATGAACACATATGGGGCATGCTAACATTATTACAACATAAGAGTCAACGAGAGAGCTAGCTTGCATATGGGCTCCAAGGAGAGCAAGAGATGATGCTTAATATCATGCATTGTTGCAACCACGATAAGTCTGGCAACTCCAATCTCTACCCATGTAAGATAGCTTTCAACATGGATATTTTTGAGCTTCACCTTTTTATTCAAAGTTGACCACTATTCCTAGGTATGAAATTATCAGTTTTCTCCACATCGATTAAAGTCGAGGCTTTCACATGTTATGCATAAAGCTTTCTCTCGTCGATTACAATATTCAGCAAAAAAGGATTGTGAGGTGTCTAAGATTAGAGAAGTCAGTTGGCATTTCCGTCATGAAAGTTCTCATATTATCCTTTAATATTGAATGAAATAATTGTGTGGAAACTCTAGGAGGTTTGTGAATTGGATTGCAAAGTAGCTGAAATAATAGTCTTATTTGCTTACATATATTAAAGCCCTCACTTCCTATTTCCTTGCATGTCTGTATTTAGTAACATTCCCTTTTAAAGGATGTAAACTTTCACGAAAAAATGGTAATTTCAATTTAGATTTCTAACAAGATTGTAAACATAAACTACAATTCATTAAAGAAAACCTTTTACATTGTGCTTTGCTAGCTTATATTATATCCAAAAGATGGGTTTCAATCCAAATCCAAGCCTTCTCCCTTTACGTTTTTATTTTGTTTTAGATGGGTTACACGTCCATAAAAGAATTTCATTGTTTATATAGCTTCATGTTGACCAAATCCTAATAATTGTGGAGTTAAGCACGTTACCCTTTCATTGCCAATGATTGAGTATATTAGCTTTCATATAATTTATGTCTCAAAAATGTTTTTACTTGCAAAAATTCAAGGCTTATGTTTTTGAACAACCAAACATTATTGAAGCACATGGAAAAGCATGATGCGTTCCCACCCATCTGACCACCATGTCATGTCTCAAATTGAGGCACTATGATGGTGTTAAGGTAATACATGCTAATTTAGATTCCCATACATATATACTTGCAAGAAAAACCACCAATATGTGAAGGTATAAGTGCACTCTTCATATTATATGGGATTTTATTGTGTGTGTGTGATTGAGAAAGCTTTTGATGGTACTACAAACCTATATAGAAAATGCCTATGTGTTACATGTAGTTGTTCAACATGTAGAACTAGAGAGGTATAAATAGTATTGCTTTAAAGCATGGTATATGTGACGTGTTTAGCTTTGTGAATGAATTGCCTCCAATTATTAAATTGTAATGTGTCTTTCTTGGTTGAAATTGAAAAAGGATGTGATTTGCACAAGCTACTTTATATTGGGAAAGTTTTAGACAATATGGCATTAATAAGGCTCAGGGGCAACCTAAGTTATGTTATGCGTTACATGTTTGAACAAGGGAGGCATACAATTGCCCATGCATCAGTACCACATATATGTATGCTAGTAAGGCTATAAAACAAGAGCTACACATTGTCTTATGTGTGACTATGGGTGGGTGCTAGTAGGTCTCATGCATGGGCAATGCCTTTGTTTATGTTTGAAATTTTGCATAATTCTTAAAACGTGCTCACCTCACCATAGTCTTAACTATCCCATGTTACAATGTTATTGTTAAGAATCAAGTGATTAACTATGGGTTAATTAGTACCTAATTATGTGATTAAGTTAAGGGCAGAAGATTATGTGATATGTGCATGTGTGTGAGAGGAAGAGAGAGAGGAAGATACAATTATGAACGACACAAGATGGGGGATGAGTAACTATATTAGAATGCATTATCAAAATACAAAAACACCTACAATGAGGTATATATAGATCTCATGTGCAAGGGTGCACCGTGCACATGTGTGAGGAGAATATAGGTACAAGGGTGTAAGTCCTATATTAAATGTACTTGGGAGTGGAGGATCTAGAATATCCCACTACGTACAAGGTCCTATTTAAGGAGTTATAGACAACACTCCTAACTAGATTCTATCTAGGTAACTACAAAGTTATATGGTTGACTAAATAACTAAACTAAGTTGAGCTTGATCTCTCAACAGTTATATATGTCTCTATCCTATAACGGATACATCTCTCCTCTTCGCAATAGAAGGTTTCATGTGGTTGTGTTTCTAATTTGAAGATTCATCTAACTTTCTAACATGTTCAACATATTGATACATGTCATCAAAGAACTTAGCTTATTCTTAGCCAACAAGACTCTTTGGATTTCATATTACCTCATTATTTTCTCTTGCTCTCCCACTAAGTCCATAATCTTACACTCTTCACATAGAAATATTTAAACACATATTTTTTAAATTTACCAATGCCAACAAGACTAGGCATGGCAAAACAATGTTCATGCGTCTTGCAAATTGAAATGAGTCTCTAACATTAGAGAGACTTTTCATGAGTTAGTACATGAGTGCACCCCGCATTTCAAGAACTCCTATAAAGGAAATCCCCTTTATTAATGGCTTTAGGTATATGTTTGGCATGGTTGCCAGATTTTCAATGAGAGCCGACTCCCACACGTGGCAATTTCGATGATTATTTATAATTTGATAACACTTTTTTATTTTTTATTTCATTGCAACTTGGTTCCTAGTCCTAATTTTGCCCAATTAGTTTTAGGCACTATACTTCGTAAAAGGGTGGAGGTTCCGTGGATAATTGTGGCTCCCAATGGACGATATTAGATCATTATCTCTTTCCCTATTGGCGGCAATCATGTGCATGATTTGATATGCTATATTTATAAATTGTTTAACAATAGATTTTCTAGGAGATTCACCACTATTTGAGAATCACATTCTCTTATGGTCAAATGTTTTTATAATTTAGATCAGACAATATAGAAGATTCCTTTAGACAAATATGGCTTTTGATTAACATGAATAAGATGATGAATATACACATATTAGGTAGCAAATCAATTGAATATACTGTTGACAAAAGGTTTTCAAAAGGCAATGAATAATTTTTTCATATCTCAAAAGAATTATTATTTTTTCTTCCCTCCCTTATTGAAAGTGTAATGGTGTGATAATTCTTGAATTGACATGAAAGAAGGTTGTTATATTTTGTTAACACTACCAAAGCATTATTACTAATCCTTCCATCAATCTATTTATTTTCATATGTCCATGGATCTACAATATTATATAAATGTATACATTCATGAATGGTGTCATGAAAACATGTGTATGTGTGTGAAAGTGTGCTTAAACCATGGACATTTGAATCAATGAGACATGGTTAGGTGGTTTGGCTTTGTTCCTAGCCTTCTTAACATTACGACCCCTTTCACTCCTGTCTCTTATCTCACTACTAGCTCTCATCTTGCTTCTCTCTACTCTCATCCCTAAGTTTCTTCTCACTCTAGGTCTCCTCCCATTGCCTTTCACTCACTACTATGTCTCTTCTCTCTCCTGCTACTCTTCTCACACAATTGTACTTCTCACTCCTTGCACTGCTCTTACCCTTTGTCGATACTTTTTCTCACATGTTCCCACATGTAAGCTAATCCTAATCATTTATGTTGTTTGAGAGTTACTACTTGTGGGTTGACACATATAAAAAAACATATTATTATTTATTTATTCCCCCATGTTAGGAAACAAGTCCCTCCGGATGGGAAGTGAGAAGAACAGTGTGGATGAGCAAACTCGGCCGAGGCCGAATCCGGATGTGGAGTACCCGGCTACGGAAGACCCGGTGAGAACCGGATGTGGAGTACCCGGCAATGGAAGACCCGGTGAGAACCGGATGAGGAGTACCCGGCAAGAGCCGGATGGTGAAGGCCCGGTGAGAAGTGCTCACCGGATGAAGGGACATATTCGTAAATATGTTTCCTGAGAGTCCATCGGGGCTATATTTGTAAATAGCCGAAAAGTCGTATTAGTATAAATATGACTTAGGGCAAACTTAGTATGTGTTGTTGTCATTCTTGTTGCCGTAAGATTAGAGCGCAACAGTGTACAGTGAGAGAGAGAAAGAGACGAAGAGTTCGTATCTTTGTTGTAACCGCCGCCTGTGGCGAAGACAGTGAACAAGAGGTCGTTGCCTCTGTGTTCATCTTTTGTATATTGTTACATAGTGATAGTTAGAAGTCAGTGGACTGCCATGGTTTTTCCCGTGTTTGGGTTTTCCACGTAAACATCCTGTGTGCTCTTCTCTCCATTGTGTCGTGCATTCATTACCCGTTTTTTGTGTGTATGATTCTAAGCTCGGTTGTGGCCGAGCGTTGTTCATCGGAGCGTGTAGTGCCGAATCCGGATGTGGAGTACCCGGCTATGGAAGACCCTGTGAGGACCGGATGTGGAGTACCCGGCAACGGAAGACCCGGTGAGAACCGGATGAGGAGTACCCGGATACGGAAGACCCGGTGAGAACCGGATGAGGAGTACCCGGCAAGAGCCGGATGGTGAAGGCCCGGTGAGAAGTGCTCACCGGATGAAGGGACATATTCGTAAATATGTTTCCTGAGAGTCCATCGGGGCTATATTTGTAAATAACCGAAAAGTCGTATTAGTATAAATATGACTTAGGGCAAACTTAGTATGTGTTGTTGTCATTCTTGTTGCCGTAAGATTAGAGCACAACAGTGTACAATGAGAGAGAGAAAGAGATGAAGAGTTCGTATCTTTGTTGTAACCGCCGCCTGTGGTGAAGACAGTGAACAAGAGGTCGTTGCCTCTGTGTTCATCTTTTGTATATTGTTACATAGTGATAGTTAGAAGTCAGTGGACTGCCGTGGTTTTTCCCGTGTTTGGGTTTTCCACGTAAACATCCTGTGTGCTCTTCTCTCCATTGTGTCGTGCATTCATTACCCGTTTTTTGTGTGTATGATTCTAAGCTCGGTTGTGGCCGAGCGTTGTTCATCGGAGAGTGTAGTTCCTGACACCCCCCCCGAAAAAAAAAAAAAACATATTTGTTATGAACTCATGCATAACATGAGTTATGCTATACTTATCTTAGTCTTCAACTCTAGTTAAGAAGACTTCATGATGTAAATAGTATGCATGCATCTCATCATCTTGTGAGTCATAAAACTTATGTATCTCAATCATTTTGAAGATATAGAGAAGAGCATAGCTTATGAGCTCTATCTAGATATTGTATTGTGATCTTGATTAATATCTAATCACTCTTTGATCTTACTTAATCATTCTATTCTATAACACGTTATCAACACGATTAGCCTCTACCATAGTAATTAATTATTCTCTTATATAAATCTACCTTATTATTACCATTAGCATGACTTCTCAAGCTCTACAAATAGAGAAATGCTTATTCCCGCCACTTGCGTTGGATGGGTCCAATTATATGACTTGGATGGTTCATGTCGAAGGCCATCTCACGGCGAAAGATATCCTTCATACGATAAGTGATAATTTTAATGATGCAGAGAATTCAAATACTAGGAAGAAGGGAGCGGAAGCATTCATCTTCATTCTTCATCACCTTGATCTAAGCCTTCAAAATCAATACTTCTCCATCAAGAACCCATCAACTCTCTGGAAGCAACTCAAAGCCCACTTTGATCATCAACGAACTGTTCTTGGCCCCAACACTTTGCATGAATGGAATCAACTTCGTTTTCAAGATTTCAAGACAGTTGCTGAATATAATTCATCACTATTTGGTATCGTTTCTAAACTTAAATTTTGTGGTCATGATAACCTTGTTCAAGAGGCGAATCTAATCAACAAAACGTTAACTACTTTTCATCCCTCGAATTTTAATCTTTCCGAACAATATCATAATCGTGATTTTAAAACCTATGCTGAACTTTTATCTACACTTCTTGTCGCTGAGCAACACCACCAAGTTCTCCTCAAGAACGACAAACTTCATCCAGTAAGTCAACTTGCGGCTCCTCTACAATTCAAGGATTTGACACATGTCGAGAGTAATTATTCTAGACGACAACATCGTCACCAACATCCATATGCACAGAGTCAAGGAAGAGGAAGAGGAGGAAGAAATCAACAAAGGAAACAATATCCCACAAGTAATCAAGTCAAGCCAATGCATCATCAATCAAATTCAAGTCAAGATAAGCCTTCATCGAATTCATGTCTTCGATGTGGTTTACGAGGGCATTGGGCAAATACTTGCCGAACTTCTAAGTTTCATGTTGATCTTTACCAGAAGTATGGCAAGCAAGGTCGAGATATGAAAACAGAGGCTAATATGGTAGTAGAATCATCAACGATCTCACCATCAATTCCAATCTTGGAATATAATTTTATGGATCATCCTTTGGAATTTGAGCCTGAAGCCAACATGTTTGAAGCTCATATGATTGATTTGCATACAAGCCATTTTCTTTGTCTTATTGATTGTGTCTCTCAACACACACTATTCTATGTCATAAAGAATTCTTTCATCATATTAAAGATCAAGCCCCTTTCGACATCAAGACTATTGCTGGTTCTTGTATTGGACAAGGAAGAGGCCCTGCCAGTATCCAACTTCCAAGTGCTGTTTGCTTAGAAATACATGATGCTAGCTATGCGCCTACCTCACTAAGAAATCTTCTTGTATTTGCAGATGTGCGACGCAATGGATACCACCTTATGACATGGGAACAAGATGGGAAAGAGACAATGTGAGTAGTCAAGCACCTGTCAAATACTACCCAAGTTATTGATGAGTTAGAAGTCTTACCAAATCAATTGTATTGTTTCAACCTTAAAGGCCCGAAGATCCACATGGCTTCATTTGCCCACTACTCCAATATTTCTTCGAATGTCAATACCGATATAATGGATCTTTGGCATGATAGACTAGGTCATCCTGACCATACAATGATTAGGAGAATGATCAATAATGTTCAAGATCTACCTTTAAAGTTGGAATACTTGAATCGAGTTAAAACTCGTTTTTGTGTTCCATGCACACAAGGAAAGTTGGTGATTCGTCCTTCCTTGCACAAGGAACCGTATGAGTCACCAAAATTTTTGGAGCATATACATGGTGATATCCTTTTGGACCATTTTATTACTTCATGGGAGTTAAAGATGCTTCATCACGTTTTTCTCACGTCACACTTCTTTCTACTCGCAATATGGCGTTGCCTCGACTCCTCATCCTTATCATCAAGTTGCGCACTCAATTTCCAGATTTTCCAATTAAGTCGATTCGGATGGACAACGCTGCCGAGTTTACGTCAACAACCTTTATTCACTATTGCGAATCTATCGGTATTAATTTTGAAGTTTCAACACCTCATGTTCACACTCAAAATGGTATGGCTGAATCTTTGATTAAACAAATTCAAGTAATTGTGTGGCCAATTCTTCTCAAATCAAATTTGCCTAGTTCAACATGGGGACATGCAGTACTTCATGCATCGCAACTTCTCCGACTACGGCCATCATCATATCATGTTTACTCTCCCCATCAACTCATGAAAGGTTTTCCACCTTCTGTTTCTCATTTACGAGTATTTGGTTGTGCAGTTTATGTTCATATTTCTCCACATTACCGTAGGAAACTTGGTCCTCAACGTCGTCTCGGAATTTATGTGGGATTCAACTCTCCTTCAATCATCCGCTATCTCGAACCTACAACTGGAGATTTATTTACAACTCGCTTTGCCGATTGCCAATTTGATGAATCAACTTTCCCGATTTTAGGGGAAGATAACTGGAAAAGAGAAACATCAGGAAAGATTGATCAAAGTCTAATGTTTAATTGGCCCAAGGATAAACCAATGCCACCAGATCCTTATACTGGAGAGGGGGAGAAAGAAGTTTGATGGATATTACATCTACAAAGTATTGCCAACAATGCACTAGATGCTTTTGTTGACACTTTCAATATGAAGGTCTCCGACATTAATCCTGCTATGAATGTGCCTGCTCGAATTTTGATTGGTGAATCACCGACACATGTTGTAGAATCTCAAAGGAAGTGTGGACGGCCTATTGGAGGAAAGGATAAATAATTAAGAAAGTGAAAACCAACAACTGAGGCTGAGATTGAAGTTCCTATAGTATCAAATAGGATAATTAGTGAAGAGTCTCCAATTGCTAATTATACTAATTCTAAGTTAATAACACGACAAGAGGTTAATGATATCTTCATTTTCCATGTCGCAACAACATTTGAGAATGAATCTGATCCTCAAACTATTCAAGAAGCAAAAGCATCTCCTTTTTGGGATAAGTGGAAAGAAGCTATTCAAACTGAGCTAAATAGTCTTCTCAAACGAGGAGTTTTTGGTAAAATTCAAGAGACACCTATTGGTCATACACTTGTTGGCTATCGTTGGGTTTTTGTGCGGAAGCATAATGATAAAGGAGAAGTTATCCGTTATAAGGCAAGGTTTGTTGCTCAAGGTTTCACGCAACGATTTGGTATTGATTATACCGATACATATTCTCCGGTTATGGATGCAACGAGTTTTCGTTGGCTGATTCATTTCACTATTCAACGAAGTCTTCATATGCGTCTCATGGATGTGGTTATAGCCTACCTTTATGGTGATTTGGATAAAAATATATACATGAAGATACCTGAAGAACTTTGCAAATCTATGCAGCTTGGGAAATTTCTCAATCCATCGATCAAGTTATGTAAGTCACTTTATGGACTTAAACAAGCCGGTCATATGTGGTATCAACATCTTTCTCAATATCTTCTTTCTCATGGATTTAAGAATGATGATATTTGTCCTTGTATATTTATCAAGATTTATCTCAAAGAATTTGTCATTATCGCTATTTATGTTGATGATCTCAATATTATTGGAACATCCAATGCTATTGAAGATGTTGTTGCTATGCTTAGATGCCAATTTGAAATGAAAGACCTCGGTTTAACTACATTCTGCTTGGGTCTTCAGATCGAGCACCTATCTAATGGAATTCTTCTTCATCAGAGCTCTTATATCCATAAAATATTAAAACGGTTTTCTATGGATCAAGCTCATTCTATTAGAACTCCTATGGTTGTGCGCTCTTTGGATCCTTCTCGTGACCCATTTCGGCCAAGATCTTCTAATGAGTCAACATTGGGACCACAATATCCTTACATGGCTGTTGTTGGTGCTCTTATGTATTTGGCCAATTGTACGTGTTCGGACATTTCGTTCGCTGTCAATTTGCTGGCTCGATACAGTCACGATCCTACCAGAAGACACTGACTGGATTGGAATCAAGTAGATTTTCAGATATTTACGAGGCACTCAAGATATGGGTCTTTTCTTTACCAGCGATTCTATGCACGGTCAATTGACCGGTTATTCTGACGCTGGGTTTTTATCTGATCCTCACGTTGGCATATCACAAACAGGATATGTTTTCCTTGTTGGTGGCACATCGATCTCTTGGCGATCAACAAAGCAAACATTGGCTGCAACATCTTCAAATCATGTTGAGATATTGGCATTACATGAAGCAAGCTGAGAATGCCTATGGTTACAACGCTTAATTGGGCATATTGAAAGTTCTTGTGGTTTTATCGACCCATCATTACCAACAGTTATCTATG